>NW_023623818.1:0-4154 GCF_014905685.2 Nematolebias whitei | reverse complement strand
TGTGCCTTCTGAAGGATCTTGCTTGCCCGGTGCCCGCTGACCGAAGATTTTAGTTCCAGGCTCTAAGGAATGATGCCACATTGTCGACATCTGAGGTTGAATCGCAAATGGTTCCTGTAGTCTGCCCTCTTCCTTGCTGTTTTCTCAAACTCTCTAACTAGTTTGAGGCAATCCTGGCCAAATTGGTTCAAAATATCCTGATGCATGCTCAATAATCCAGGTAGAAAAATCTAAAATACATTTACATCTACATTTTTTTGTTGTTTTGCTTTGTTTTTTTGTTTTTTTTTTATGTCCAGAGGACCAGATTTAACTTTTTTAGATGGCAAAATATAGTTTGGTTCAATTGTCTGTTGTCCTTTTAGACGAACGACTTGAGGTTTGGGCTTTTGGTTTTCCCCTAAATGTTTTGGAGTCTATGGCAAGACTCAACTGAAGATTTAGCTAGCCCCTGTTGTGTTATTTCTCTTACTTCTCCACCCGAGCTCTGCTGTTACCGGTCAATCCTGCAGGAGTCAGGACACGCACTCAGAATATAGCAAACGCACCTTCAAGTTTACGAATATTTAATAAGCAAAGAAAGTCAGAAGTCATAGATTCACAAGCATAAAGAGTGGATTAGTTAAATGCAGTCATTATTTTAACATATTATTAATTGGATGCATCCATTAATCTATACGATACAACCTTATTAAGGAGGAATCTGAAGAAGACCGTCACTCTGCTTCATCTGGCTGCCGCTTCGTCTGTTTTTCTTTGAGCAGAAAACTGCACTTTCTTTGTCTAAAAACAGGGCGATCCTTCACACAGCAAAACTAACTTTTCACCGCGCGTTCTGAGCCTGCTGTCATGGGATTGGCCAGTTTCAATCCAATCAAAAGTGTGAGACATCGTGTTACATCATGTAAACAGGAACAGACTTCAATCTGTGGGAGCCTCTTCAAAGTAAAACAGGAAATGGGCCAATTTCAAAGTAAAACAAGAAGTGGGAGTCAGATTTCAACAAGAAACACAATCTTATTTCACAACAATTCCCCCTTTCGACCTCATCTAAAGAGGTCGACATCAAGCGGAAGAATATGCTTCTCTGCGCCGGCGTGGTTGCATCTCAAAATCAGAAAGTTCATAACCTCTGCGCATTAGGAGCTGACGAGCTATTTCAGGGTCCCGCTTCTCTAAAGTGGAAGTGATAAGACGTACTGACAGGGATCTCTGGCAGGGAATACAACAACATCCACATGTGATTAAAATAGCTGCAAATACTGCAATTGACATCAACATGGACACAATCATCTGCTTCCAGGGGCCAAACACTTTGAAGAGCCATTCATCAAGAGGATTATCTACACCAGAGTGGGATTTCATCTCGTTTGAGAGGGTGCGCAGGCCTTCTAGGGCCCTAGTGACCTTACCGTCAGGCGCCGTGTTATTTGGTATAAAACTGCAACATAACTCACCAAACATACTACACACTCCTTGTCGCTCAGCTAAAATCATGTCTAGAGCCATTCGATTTTGTACAGCCATCAGAGAAGTTGGAGCTAGTTGCTCCGCTAAGCCCTCAACAGCGTCTCTGGTAAGGTTGGACAGACGCATGACATTGTAATGTATGTAATTTATTCGGTCAACATTTTTATTTGGTGTAGTTGGGAAATATGCTGAAACAACAGGTAAATTTTCAAAACCTGTCGCAATCTGATCTACTAATTTGTGCTCATCAGGAACTCCCCGAGGGATTCCTATGGCATCAATATATGTAGTGGAGCCCACAGTGGGGTCAAAATTATGCGTTGAACGTCTCTTCCTACTGGGAGAGATGGAGGTGTCATTTAAAACTTCCAAACGAGGGCCAATCAAGGTTACCGATGCAGCTAAGCGTACTAATGCACACAATCCCACAGAATCCTGAGGGATATGTGTTAGTAAACATCTACCACCACAATAATAATACAGATCAGCGCGAGCCACCTTACCCACACCTCCAGGCTGCTCACACTCTGGTAAACCGGGAATAATGCAGAAATATTCAAAAGAGAAAATGAGTGACAACACGATGGATGACAAAACACCTATCCCTATCACCACGTGCTTTGGTGGCCACCGCATTTTGATCTTGTAAACAGAAACTGTACTCAATAAATGAAGATGTCTCGCACAGCGACTTCCTCAGCAGACAGCCAGGCAAGCAGTTCCTTTAACACAAAATGAATACAAAATAACACTCTGTTAATATACTGCTTATAATTGATTATAGATATTTCTTTTTAACGTTACAAACTGAATATACTTATCACTTTCAAGCTAAGTTAATAAATGGATGTGCTCTAAATCAAAATTGCAATTAAAAGATAAGAGAAAAATGGTTAGTACACATGTCATACAATATTGTTACAATCACAAGTACTCAGGGCATACCCTGGGGTGCTCAGAGACCATTCCTCCTATGTCTCTGAGTTTTCTTCGTGAAGTGTGAGACTCTAAGATGTCGTTTTTTTGTCGTTTCTAGGTGTCTGTACTAAATGTGGCTATTCCAGCACCCGGTGACCCACTCAAACAAAGTCCTTCAGGGTCCGCACGCAACTACACCAGGCTGCTGTTGTGAGTCACGTGGGTACGTGTCACTAGTTGTATGACAAATATATGTGGTATATATTTATGCATACTATATTCACGAGTTCTTCATTTTTCTGACTGTGTAATGCCGTGCATTGAATTTAACAGAAATGCGAACGAGAGACGTTATTATCTTTGACCCATCAAATGAATGGAGTCATTTATTTTCAGAATCAAAGTTTAACATCAAACATTTACATTAATTTGGCAAAATATGAAAATAATAACAGACAGTTTCACAAATAATGAACTTCAAATCACTCGGCGGTGATTTGAGGACTTTGCTTCAGATATTTCTAAAAATATCTGTACTGATTTATGAGAGAGAGGTGAGTTTAAGATGAACTGGAGATTTTATCTTACAGAGGAATATGTGAGGGAATTTAATCTGTTTGACCAGAAATTGCACGCTCCCATCAGGTATCTCAGCTTGTCCCAGGTACACTTTAGTCGAAGAAGAAACCGTTACCTTGTTGACGATAGATCACCTCAGTAAGAATCCTTCAGACTGATATCAGCGTCTCCGTTGAGAACAGCTAAAATCCTTGGAGAGTCGTGCGTGGTTAGTTCAAAACAGAATTATAATCCCAAAACGTCTCTGGATTCTCAGCAACTCTGACTCTTCATTGTCAGCAGCTCTCAGACTCTTTCAGATCTTCTCAGACTCCAACTCCAAAACTCTCCATAACTCTAACTCTGGAATCTCTTGGAACCGACTGCACTCCATGGAATCTACTGCACTCTGCCAGAACCGGGAAGTTGTCACATTTTAAATGAGTTTACTTCCGAGTTTACTTCAGAGCTTTCTGATTCATGGATGGACCAGAAAGAGGAGTGGTTTTGTGACGTAAGATGTTATCTAAGCCAAGGTCAGAGAATGAGATTGTTTTAACAACTGACAGAGAGATTATTGCAGGAGAGCAGACTTCGTGGAGTCAACTCTTGGTAATCTTCTGAAAAAGTTTAAACATGACATCTTTCTCGGTAAACATTTTAGTTGACCGAAAACCAACCTTTCACATACTTACGACTTGACTCATTTCAGACAGAAAATCAAGAAATGCATATTCAGGTGATTTCTTCTTTGAATGAGGAACAAAAATCATTACTTACTGTTTATGTAAAATAAAAATGAGTAGTTCTTTTCAACCTGTAAGCATTGAGTGAAACTAACACAATTTGATTATCAAAACATTTGTAAGACAGTAATGATTATAGAGGATTGTCTTTTCTGCTTGATTAATTCAAGAAAGAAAGTCATCAGATGGCTCAGACTTATTCAGATCAATGAAAATAACAGTCTCTGTCCATCTGGTAGATTTGAGGTCATCAGGGTCAGATGAGGGTCAGATCATCAGGTCATCTGGTTCACTACACTGCTTTGGTCTACCTTGACATGAATGTCCAATTTTACGACTTTAGATGGTTTCTGCCAGCTCTCTCGCTCTTCCTGGCTCTGAGGCAGGCGCACACTGGCTCCAGTGGTACCAAACGTCCCCCTTTCCTCTGAGGCGGACTGCGTGGGACGTTCTCTCTGTCAC
>NW_023623817.1:982-4154 GCF_014905685.2 Nematolebias whitei | reverse complement strand
GAAGCATAAATACCCAAAGAGGAATCAATGCTCCAGCGAAGAGTAGAGCTTGACTGTAGCCTTAAGTAGTGTGGAAGCTCATCAGGTAGACGACCGTCAGCTGTGGGTAATCAGCGGCCATCTTGGGGCTGCAGCAAGTGCTACTCCTACAGTACCCCCCCACCCCAAGAATCGCCCCCAGGCGACATGAGGCGCTTCTCGGGGTGGGCTTGGAAGAACGCAGTGATGAGGCTGGGATCTAGGATGAATGAGCGGGGAATCCATGAACGCTCCTCCGGACCATATCCCTCCCAGTCAACGAGGTACTGGAATCCCCTTCCTCGGCGTCGCACACCCAGGATGGTCCGTACGGTGAAGGCTGGATGATTGTCGATCAACCGGGTGGGTGGAGGGAGGTTGGCAGGTGGGCATAGTGGGCTCTAAAAAAAAGGATTGACTTGGGAAACGTGAAACGTGGGATGAATCTTCATGGAACTAGGGAGCTGTAATCGAACTGCAGAGGGGTTGATGATTTTGATGATGGGGAAGGGACCGATGAACCTGGGGGCCATCTTCCTGGGGTTGTCTTTCAGATGTATGTCTCTGGTGGAGAGCCATACCCTTTGACCCACATGGTAGGATGGTGCAGCAGAACGGTGGCGGTCGGCAAACCTCTTGTTCTGGGCAGCCGTGCGCAACAGAGCCGCCTTGGTTTGGCGCCAGACGCGTCGACATCGGCGGAAGTGGTGTTGAACGGAGGGTACTGTGATGTCTGTCTCTTGACTGGGAAACAAAGGAGGCATGTAGCCAAGGGAGGCTTCAAAGGGAGACATACCTGTAGCCGAAGATTTGTGTGAGTTGTGAGCATACTCCACCCATACCAAGTGTTGACTCCAAGCCGAGGGGTTGCGTTCCACAATGCACCATAGGGTGGACTCCAATTCTTGGTTACACCTCTCCGCCTGACCATTCGACTGGGGGTGATAACCAGAGGTGAGACTGACAGATGCCCCCAAAGTATTACAAAAACACGCCAAACCTGAGATATGAATTGCGGACCCCGGTCTGATACCACATCTGATGGGATGCCATGGATCCTAAAAACGTGTTGAACAAGGAGATGGGCTGTCTCCAAGGCAGAAGGTAATTTGGGTAGTGGAATGAAGTGGGCTGCTTTTGAAAATCTATCAATGACAGTGAGGATGGTTGTGTTACCTTCTGATCGTGGCAGGCTAGTGACAAAGTCCACCGATATGTGTGACCAAGGACGGCTGGGCGTTGGTAGTGGTTGCAACAGACTAGCAGGGGGTTGGTTTCCAGTCTTATTTCTGGCACAGGTGGCACATGCTGCAACAAATTCCTTTACATCATGGGAGAGCGTAGGCCACCAGAAACGAGTCTTGGTAAGCGATAACATACGCGAGGTACCAGGGCGACAGGAAAGTTTATTAGTGTGTACCCACTCGAGTACCTTAGACCTCATGGTGGAGGGAACAAACAGCGTCCCAGTGGGTCCTGTACCGGGATCAGGTTCGTCCTTATGAGCCTCGCGAACCTCTCTCTCTTTCAATAGGCCAGGTGAGGGCCCCAACAATACAGACGGGAGGGATGATGTTCTCCTCAGAGTCAGGTTCATCTGGGAAAGAAAACTGGCGAGAGAGAGAGTCAGGCTTGGTATTCTTAGAACCAGGTCTGAATATCAAGGTATAATTAAATCGATAGAAAAACAATGACCAACGTGCCTGTCTGGGCGTCAGTCGTTTGGTGTCCCTCAAATATGTCAGGTTTTTTTGGTCAGTCCATATTAAAAAAGGAAGTTCAGTGCCCTCTAACCAGTGACGCCACTCCTCTAAGGCTAATTTTACAGCCAGAAGTTCCCGGTTGCCCACGTCATAATTCCGTTCCGCTTGGGACAAGCGACGTGAGAAGAAAGCACAAGGGTGCACCTTATTGTCGCCGGGGGACCTTTGGGACAGCACTGCTCCGACCCCAGTATCGGATGCGTCTACTTCCAGAATGAACTGCCATTTGGGATCTGGGTGACAGAGGATGGGTGTGGAGAAAAAAAGTTGTTTGAGCTTACCAAAGGCTGCATCTGCTTCAGGGTTTCATCTGAATGTCCTATTGGTTGAGGTAAGCTGTGACAAGGGTGCGGCAATGCGGCTGTAGTTCTTTATAAAGCGTTGATAAAAGTTTGCAAATCCTAGGAAGCGCTGTAATTGTTTCCTGGTCTCAGGAACCAGCCACTCCACCACTGCCTTGGTCTTCTCAGGATCTGTTCTGTAATGTCCCTCCCCAAAGATAAATCCCAAGAAGGAAACAGATGACACATGAAATTCGCATTTTTCACCCTTTACGAATAATTGATTCTCGTATAGTCTTTGAAGCACAGTCCTAACTTGCGTAGTGTGTTTGGTCTTGTCTGTAGAGTAGATGAGGATGTCATCGAGATATACAAATACAAAGCTGCCGATAACATCTCTTAAAACGTCGTTGACTAATGCCTAAAGACCGCAGGAGCGTTGGTCAGGCCGAAGGGTATGACAAGATACTCGAAATGTCCAAGTGGAGTTCGAAACGTCGTTTTCCATTCATCTCCCTGTTTTATACGGACCAAGTGATAGGCGTTTCGTAAATCCAATTTGGTAAAGATTGTGGCAGATTGTAATTGTTCATGAATAGAATCAATTAACGGGAGGGGGTATTTATTTTTTATGGTAATGTTGTTAAGACCTCGGTAGTCGATGCATGGGCGAAGAGTCTTATCCTTCTTGGTTACAAAGAAAAACCCTGCTCCCATAGGAGAGGTGGACGGGCGAATAATCCCAGAGTCGAGGGATTCCTCTATATAAGTCCTCATAGAATCTCTCTCGGGGCCAGAGAGATTGTAGAGGCGACTGGTCGGTAGCAGAGCCCCAGGAAGAAGGTCGATGGAACAATCATATGGCCGATGAGGAGGCAGAGATGAGGCCTTCTGTTTAATGAATACTTGGGCCAGGTCGTGATACTCGGGGGGAATAGATGATAAATCAATCTCCTCTGTGGGTGAGTCGGGTCTGGAGTGTTTGGAGATACCAGAACGAAGGCAGAGCTTAAGACACCTGTCGCTCCATTTTTCTACCCTCCCGATCTCCCAGTTGATGTGAGGGTTATGATGCTTCAACCAGGGGTACCCTAAAATACACTGGGTGTT
>NW_023623817.1:0-972 GCF_014905685.2 Nematolebias whitei | reverse complement strand
CATCAGGTGTTAGACGAGTACGTCCCACCTGCATAGGTTCTGGCTCCGGCAGCGTTGTGTGTGTCATTGGAACTGGATTCAAGCAACCCTGGGATTTGTAGTCCTCTGAAACCGGCTTGTAGTTGCGAAACCCTCCTGATGACGCAGCAAGACCGGAAGAGGCGTGGCCCTCTGGGAGTTGTAGTCCCGTTCTCTACGTCGCTCCCGGAAACGTTAGTCCAGAGATATTGCCAAATTTACTAAGGCGTCAAAACTAGGTGGCTCATCTCGTGCCACAATCTGGTCTTTAATATACTCGGACAAGGATTTTAGAAACGTACCTTGTAACGCTCTCTCATTCCATCAGGTCTGTGCGGCGAGAATGCGGAAGTCGAGAGCGTGTTCGGATACCGGTCGCCGGCCCTGACGTAATCCCAGCAAACGTTTCTCTGCATTGGGTTGTTGCAGCGGACGATCAAAAATCCTGCGGAACTCGGTGAGAAGAGTGTAGAAAGAAACAGTATCCATATCATGTTGATGTAGAAATGAAGTTGCCCACCGGAGAGCGTTACCTTTGAGTTGGCTGGAAAAGTACGTGATTTTAGCGATGTCCATGGAGAAGCGCTGAGGGGCCCCCTTGAAGGCGAGTTTGCATTGTAGGAGGAAGCCTTCATATAGATCGGGGTCTCCAGAAAAAAGCTCTGAAGGTTTGATAAACAGTTCTTCATTAGTTAGTTTACTTACTGGGTTGGTGTCGGTGGGACTCGTTGCTGGTGGGGCAGCTGGGGCTGTAGAAGGAGAGGGTGCCAGTCTCTGATTAATAGAAAAAAACATTCCTCCAAGCTCCTGTAAGTTGGACTGAGTCTTATGTTGTTGGACTAAAACTTGTTTTAACATCTCTTCAAGTTGGTAAATTCGCTCAGCTTGAGAAGAGGATGAAGCTTGTTCGTTTATGGCCTCGTTCTGGGTTTTGTTTGGCTGGAGCATTTCTGT
>NW_023623816.1:378-4155 GCF_014905685.2 Nematolebias whitei | reverse complement strand
TTAGTAGTAGTAGTAGTAGTAGTAGTACCCAACATAATATTAGTAGTTGTAGTAGTAGTAGTAGTAGTAGTATTAGTACCCAACATAATATTAGTAGTAGTAGTAGTAGTACCCAACATAATATTAGTAGTAGTAGTAGTAGTAGTAGTAGTACCCAACATAATATTAGCAGTAGTAGTACCCAACATAATATTAGTAGTAGTAGTAGTAGTAGTAGTAGTAGTAGTAGTAGTAGTGGTAGTAGTAGTAGTAGTATTAGTAGTAGTACCCAACATAATATTAGTAGTAGTACCCAACATAATATTAGTAGTAGTACCTAACAAAGTTAAGTCAGGTCCTCTGGACATTTTCTTTTTGTTGAAAAGATTCGTCTTTCATCCAAAAGACTTCATCAGTTTGAGGAAGCACAACAAACTGAGTCCCATAAGATGGTTTCTGGAGTCCGCCCTCTCCCCCACCAACTCTTTAGAGGCATTCTTGGCCGAAGTGGTTCAAAACACTGTATCAAAGTTTATGGTCAATAATCCAGGTAGATAAATCCAACTATTATTGTATTATTGAGCATGAACTTTGATATTATTAATAGTATGAAAGGTGTTTATCTTTCCATCCATCCATCATCTTTATCCGCTTCTTCCTTTTCTGGTCACAGAGGTCACTGGTTGCCCACATCCAGTCATCACTGTGTGAGAGGTGGGGGACACCCTGGACAGGTCTCCAGTCCATCTCAGGGACACATGGAGACAAATGAGACAAACAACCATTCACTCTTTTACACCTAGAAAGAATTTAGAGTTAACAATCAGTCTAACATGCATGTTTTTGGTCCGTGGGAGGAAACCAGAGTACCCAGAGAAAACCCATTCATGCACGGAGAGAACATGCAAACTCCACCCAGGAAGACCCCTGGACTGGGATTTGAACCAGAGTAACCTGCTTGCTGTGCAGCAGCTCTACCAACTGCACCACTGTGCCACCCCTATCATTACTATCATTATTAGTAGCAGTAGTAGTAGTGTTGTTGTTGTTGTTGTTGTTGTTGTTGTTGTTGTTGTTGTTGTTGTTTTTAATATTAGTAATAGTATAAAAGGTGTTCATCATTCAGAGATTCTAACTCTGTTTGATTAGTGCGTTCATTTTTTATGTATTTTTTTACTTCAGAGTCAGAGTTTCTTTATTGTCATTCACACCTCATGTGGTTCATGTGGTGGAACAAAATTATGTACACAGGGTCCCAGTTACATCCAACAATAAGATGTAAAAGAAAAACTGTAATAAGATCTAAGATATGAACTAAGAAAAATGTTAACTAAAAATACACTAAGCACTAATACAATAAAAACAATTAAACAATACGCCGAAACAAACTTGAGTCTGTGTAAACAGATGAGCATGAATGAACACAGCAACATGAAACTGATCAGCAGCAACATGAAACTGATCAGCAGCAACATGAAACAGATCAGCAGCAACATGATGTGATTTTTCACAGTGATTATTCTGGTTAGAGATTCATGAGTCTAACAGCCTCAGGGTAGAAGCTGTTCCTCAGTCTAGTGGTTCTACACTTAATGCTCCTCAACCTCCTTCCTGAGGGGAGCAGGACAAAACGTGTGTGTGCTGGGTGAGTGGGGTCCTTCATGATGCAGGTGGCCCTCTTCCTGCATCTGGAGGTGTAGATGTCTGTGATGGTGGGGAGACTGACTCCAACATCTTCTGTGCAGCCTTCACCACTCTCTGCAAAGCTTTTCTTTCTGCAGCTGTGCAGCCTCCATGCCACACATTGATGCTGGAGCACAGGATGCTCTCCACTGCACACCTGTAGAAGGAGGTGAGGACTGAGCTTCCCAGACCAGCTCGCCTCAGCCGTCTGAGGAAGTAGAGTCTCTGATGAGCTTTCTTCATCAGGCGGGTGGTGTTGTTGCTCCAGCTGAGGTTGTCATTTAGGTCTGTGTAACCAATTCTGCTCAAATTAATTTTAATTTTATTGTCACGGTGTTATGTACAACAAAACTGCATTTCTCTCATGCAGCTCTAAAAACTCATGAGATTATAAAAAGATTTTTAAAAACTGGAGCATGTGAAAGTAAGGTACCCATGAAGAGAGAGCCTGCTTCAGAGAAAGAAAACTGTTGTCCATCTTAGAACATGAGTCACGTTTTGTGAGGCCTTTCATAATGATAATAAAGGTACCCCATAATGATGTAAAATAAATTAGCCAGAGTGTGGATGGTCTTTGCAGGGTTTGGCAAGATCTTCCAGCACAGATTAGGAGCGAAGTGTGTTCCTTATTACATGTGATGGAGCGTGATGGTTTCAAAATGGTTTTGAGTACAACCAAAACTTTCATAGTGAGGCTGTGGTGTTTTATTTATCATAGTGAGAGCATATGGAAGTCCTATACCCATGAATTCAGACCCGTAAATGTATTATTATGATATTTTAGCTCCAAGAGAGATGGTGAGTGCAGTGTAGAGCATCTCAGGGAATCAGAAACATGTGGCTAACAGTGAGTGTAGCAGCATCATGACCACCTTCTCCTGGGTGGTTGTAAAGAGCTCAGCAGGGTCGTCGTCCAGTGTGAAAGGGAACTAAAAGTTGCACTTCCAACTACACTATTATTGTATTTATTCTGTTTTTCTCCCCCATAATTTTAGATTTTTTTCTCTGTCGGTAAAAAAAACTTGCAACGTTGCAAACGTTCACTACAGTTCTCATCATTCATCATTGCTCGGACAACTGTAAGCACTTCTCTAACCTTAAACGTGGCCTACTTTTCTGGAAAGAACAAAATTAATCATAAAAGTAGGTTTGTGTTTTGGAAAGATAAAATTGTTTATGGAGATAGAAATATACACGTAAGAAATAAGTACATTTTTAAACTAAATGCAGTCACTAGTCAGGGAGGTATTTTACAGCTGAAGTTCAGTTTTAACAGCTAACGTGAGTGGGATGTAAGATACAGTTCAGAGTACTGTAAATTTATTTTGTTTTATATAACTTTTATTTCTTCAAAATAATAAAACATTTGCATCTCTGTCAGACCCACACAGCCCTGATTATAATAAAGTGAGTATATAAAGATTTCAGTACATATTCATAAATTCAGGCACCATGTGCTCAAAGACCTACTTCAGTTAATCAAGGTTGACGTTCAGCTCTTTTCTTTTAGTCCTGAACACCTACTCTTTGTTGACGTTTATATACAAACCTATTTATAAATTAGTTTTATTGGTGTTTCATGTTGTGATAGTAAAATGTTTTCAATGTCAGGCGTCAGAAAGGCCACAGAGCTGCTGAAACACAATTGAGCACCGTTTAGACCAAGTGTGTTTTCACACCTACCGTTGATAAAGTGAACACAATGAAACATCTAACTGAAGAATAATTTCTAATCCTTTTTGATGGATGAGGAGGTCCAGTGATGGTAACAAATATACACAAACAACAAATTAAGGTTGGTTAGCTGTAAAGGAACTGGAAGCAGGCGTGAGTATATCGCAAAATACTGACTTGGAGCATGGAAAGGTACATCGCCTCTCGCACAGTGACTGCTGGACCTGGGCGTCACTGACCCCTGTGACCCTGAAAGGAAAAAGATGATGGATGGATGGATGGATGGATGGATGGATGGATGGATGGATGGATGGATGGATGGACGGATGGATGGATGGATGGACGGATGGATGGATGGATGGACGGATGGACGGATGGACGTAGGGACGGATGTACGTAGGGATGGATGGTTGGACAGATGGACAAAGGGACGGATGAAGA
>NW_023623816.1:0-278 GCF_014905685.2 Nematolebias whitei | reverse complement strand
GGATGGATGGTTGGACAGATGGGCAAAGGGACGGATGAAGAGAGAAATGGATGGATGATGAAGGGACGGATGAAGAGAGAAATGGATGGATGATGAAGGGATGGATGAATTGATGGAATGGATGGATGGATGGACAAACGAACAGACAGATGGACGGATGGGTGCGTGGGTGGATGGATGGATGGATGGATGGATGTAGGGACGGATGGACGTAGGGACAGATGTACGTAGGGATGGATGGATGGACAGACGAACAGACAGATGGATGGATGGATGGG
>NW_023623815.1:0-4155 GCF_014905685.2 Nematolebias whitei | reverse complement strand
CACATGATGTATATAACATGTAGTAATTACACATGATGTATATAACATGTAATAATTACACAATGTATAATAAGTAGTGTTGGGCAAAGATTACATTTTTTTAATAGTGATTAATCTCAATTTTTTTTTGGATTAATCTCATTACTATATTCAAAATTAAATTATGACTTAAATATGTTTAGAACATTTGTAAGGTACAGTTTTGTATAATTTGTTGACTCCGTTAAAAAAAGCACGTTTCAACAGCATTGTTATCCTAACAAATAAAATATTTGTAATAACATTAACTTTAACAACATTGTTTTGGTGTATATATTAAATTGAATGTACAAAAATGAAATATAAGACGACAGGAGTCACAAAATATTTGAGTCATAAATCACTAATTTCAGAGTCCGACCTCAAAGTCCATAGTTCTAGCTCGCCATCTGTAAATCCATGTGAAGATTCTGGTCCAAAGAAAAAAACCTGACATAAAGGTCAGAAATACACATTAAGAATTTCCTTCAAAATAAAACAACTGTTGTCCGTGCAAAGCTCCATTTTTATGACCTCGCACCGGGGCTCAAGTCACATTTCAGTTCAGTTTCAGGGAGGGCTCGGTTCGGTTCATTTTCGGTACAAAAAAAGACAAAATAAAGACTTAATGTTTATTTTGAAAATATGTAAACAAGTAAACAATACGTTTGTATAAAAATAAATAAAAGTGACCCATTTGCATGATATTTTAAATAAACAGCACTCTCTACAATAAATAAACTATACTAACAATAAGGAACATCTCAATAAATGCAATAAGAGTCAGAACCAGAACAATAAGCAGCAACAGACCGTTTACAATCGAACTAATCCAGTTTTAAGTTTTTGACCAAAACAAACAACTTGTCCACATTTTCTGCCGAAAGCTCAGATCTAGTTGCAGTGAATGTCTCCAGCGGTGGAGAAAACCTCTCACTAACAACAGTGGCAGGAATAGAGAGGCAGCACTTTGCTAATGTTGCAGTGTGGCTGGATCTGGCCTCCTGACTCAACATCTTGGAGCTGCTCCCACAGGTGGGACAGGTGGGACAGGTCCCTGGAAGAGTCCAGAGTTCACTCATCACACACTTCTTAGCTGGAGGTGATCTCTGATTTCCCTGAAGAGCAAGAAGACTCAGCTGCTGTCTCTGTCCCAGACTGGAAATAAAACACAAATAGGTATTAAAAAAAAGAGTTAATAAGATTATAATTTTAAATTTAAAAAAAGTAATTAGATAATAATAATAAAATAACAATACCTCTTCTTGAACGGTCATCATTTGTTATGAGGCAGGGCTTTAATCTGGTCCGGGGCTTGTTGACAATATCAGTTTTATCTTTTTCATAAAGTGTTGCTACAACTTCTTAGCTGAAGTGTTGACGTGATGGGATGTCGTAGCGGGGCTCAGTAACTTTAAAGCCGGCGCATCAACAACAGAAACGTAGATGCAGAGCTTTAAAACTCCTTCATCTTGTGTTATTGCTCTGGACCGACCTGAATTACCTCAT
This sequence comes from Nematolebias whitei, assembly GCF_014905685.2. Lineage (NCBI taxonomy): Eukaryota > Metazoa > Chordata > Actinopteri > Cyprinodontiformes > Rivulidae > Nematolebias > Nematolebias whitei. Next base: position 2,628 of record NW_023623815.1, on the reverse strand, counting down.
AACGGTTGTTTAAATGCTGCTGCTATCGATGTTTGCACAAACCGTGGAAGAGACGTTCACGTTCAGATGTAATTTCAAGTTGTTAAGTTGGACGTGTTGCTGCTGCAGATCCGCTCTCCGTGAAACCACGTCGACACAGCTTTGGATTTGTTCACTTGTCTTTGAACAAGAAAGACATAATGTCCCCAAACAGGAGACCACAACGAGAAGCTAATGCTAATCCTGCGCGTGCTGCAAGATAACAGCGCCGTGCTGAAACACGCTGAGGAACATTAGATCCGCGGTACATAATCTCTCGTTAATAAAATTGAATTAATGAAAAAATAACTGAAACGGTTCGCAGCCCTTCATCCCTGATCTGAACTTTTCTTTTGTTTTTCTTGCCAAAAGGCGACCTCTTCCTCCTCCGTTGATGCCATGACTGAAACTGTGAGAAATGAAGGAATTTGTCACGAGTGAATTCAGAGCAGGTCCAGCGTGGCTACAGGAGCGTCTGGAGATTTCCTGGTGGGCTGGTCTGATGTGTGGGCTGCAGGGCCAGCGCTCCCCGTTTTTTAAATTTTTTATAACTTTTTTATTAACAACGTATAAACAGAACACCGCTGCTCCTGGGCTGACAGCTCTCTTTTTTTGTGACCTGTCAATCAATCCAATAGGCGTGTCAGCAAATGACCAATCGGCGACCTCAGTTTGTCTCGAAGGTAAACGCTCCTTGTGTGCGGAGCTGACTGCAGCCGCTCAGGGTGGACCCTCGAAGTCTGAACCCTCTGTGGACGGTGCGCACAGGTTCTACTGGAGCCTTAAATGTCATTGCTTGTGTCAGTTCACAAGACTCTTGTTCACGTTTCAATCAAGAAAGGGATCTCCAGCGTCCGGACTCAAGGCAGAAGAGTTCTGGTGGGACAGCAAGATGTCCTTCATGAGATCTGCTCGTCTTAACTTGGTGGTGGTTTGTTGTAGCGATAATCCTCGGGCTGCTGGAGGTGACACGTCTCATTGAAAACAATCCCTTCATGGGTGTTTGAACGTAAACTACTGATTATGAGGCAGAATGGAAACGACTCTTTTGAGTGACCAGTCTCAAAAACAAAATAACAGAAGGAAATATATTAAATAACTTTAGCTTTACTTCAGTACAACTTCTTTATAAGCTGAACCACTACACAACACTCAGGTTTGTGATGATCATGTTCAGAGCTGAGAAGTAAAGCATTATTAATAAATCTACAACAAAACGTTCTTTGACACAGCACATATTGAAAGTGGTCATGGTAAGAATGTTTGCCTTGTAACGTTCTGCTTCGTTCATGCTCGGTAGTTGCATCAGAAATAATTTGTATACAATACTTTGACGTTGTGTAATGTTGAATGTTTTGTTGCATGGTCCATGAATAAACTTGCACAGAGGTGTTGTCAGAGCGGGGTTGTCACTCAAACATGAATGTTTTGGTGGCAGGTCTGGCCATGACCATGAGCTACCTGTTCAGGGAACCTGCAACCATCAGCTACCCGTTTGAAAAGGGACCGCTGTCCCCACGCTTCAGAGGAGAGCACGCTCTGCGCAGGTAAATGTATTCTTCTCTTTTAGCGTTTCAAATTCTGCAGTCCAAAAGAAAATGTTTAAAAATGAACAAATTGACAAACCTTGAAAGCCTAAGATTACAGAATTAAAAATCTGTTCACTTGAAAATCTAAAAAAGAAAACCGCCAATGAAAATGTGACCGTGTGGCTGACACGACAAAACTGCAGCAGTAAAATGTCATGTTTTCATATCCTCCGTACCTAACTAACCATCTAACCAACTAACTAAGTTGTTCTGAGAAACTGTGCTGTGCCTCGCTTTAGGTTGAAGAGACACATTTTCAGGCCGTCTCACCCAGCAACATTATAACAAAATGTCGTTTATCTGTAGCTTGAGAAAATAAAAGCCTCCACATGTACATGTTTTAAAATAAAATTTATCCTGCTACTTTTTGTGTAAATGAAACATCCATCCATCCATCCATCCATCCATTCACTTGTTCTGTGTGGAGGCAGCAGCACGGAGGTCCAGACATGTCTTTCCTCGGCCACGTCTTCCACATTAGACGTAGTCTCTCCAGCGTGTCCCGGGTTTTCTCCGGGGTCTCCTCAGTCAGACGTGCCCAAAGCACCTCTCAAGGGAAGTGCCCAGGGAGCATCCTTACAAGATGTCCAAACACCTCAACTGTCTCTTCTGGATGTGGAGGAGCAGTGGTTCTACTCAGAGTCTCTCCTGATAGCTGAACTTCTCCCCCTGTCTCTGAGGAGAGTCCAGCTGCAGAGGAACTCAGTTCAACCTCTTAAATAACATCGTGAACTGTTTTTGTGGCGTTATGTTTATAGATTCTTCCATTTCAGTTTTTCTTCTTCTTTCAGCTTTTCCCTCTTCAGGGGTCTCCACAGGGAGTCCTCCTCCATCTCACTCTGTCCTCTGTGTCCTCTGTCCTCACTCTTAAATACCTCCATGTCCTCTCTAACTGCATCCATATGTCTCCTCTTTGTCTTTTTCCTGCAGCTGCATTTCTAACATCCTTCTACCAATATACCCACTGTCCATCTTCTGGACATGTCCAAACCACTGTCCCTCCGCAGGACATGTCCAAACC
>NW_023623814.1:0-4155 GCF_014905685.2 Nematolebias whitei | reverse complement strand
TATATATATATATATATATATATATATATATATATATTCATTCAACCTTTATTTAGACAGGTAAATCCCATTGAGCCTCGAGGACTCAATAACAAGAGAGACATGATTTCAACAAAGAATGATGACAACAATGGACAACAGCAACAACAATATACAGTTATAAAAAAAGCATACAGATTTTTTTTTTTTTTTTAACGAATAGGATGGCTAAAAAGAGAAAAATAACAAAAAACAGATAGAATCAAAGGCGAATGTAGAAAACTAATAACAGGAACATGTCTGCATTGGACCCTGCCAGGAGTCCAACAGATTCTTAAAGCCACCTAGAGAGGTCAAGGTCGAGAGCTTCAAATCTTTTTGTAAGATATTCCAGGAAACAGGAGCGGAGTAGGAGAAGGCCCTTTTGCCTAGTTCAGTCCTCGCTGAGGGAACACTGCAGGTAATAATGTCCTGAGAACGCACGCTGTAACTGCACTCATTCAGAGACGTAGGAGTACATGTATGAAGGCAGCAGACCAAGAAGTGATTTAAAGATGAAAATGTACCAGTGAGAGAGTCTGCGTGAAGTTAATGATGTCCAGTTAACCAGTGAATACAGGGTGCAGTGGTGGGTACGATAATCACAGCCAGTTATGAATCTTAGTGCACCATGATAGACAGCATCCAACATCTGCAGCATCCAACATCTGCAGGGTTCTTGTAGGAGCGTTCATGTAAATAATGTCACCATAATCAATAGAGGGAAGGAAAGTCACAGATTTAAGGTGTTTCCTAGCATTCAGAGTATATATATATATATAATATATATATATATATATATAAAAAAAATATATAAAAAGTGGTAGCCATCTTGGATTTTTACTTGGCAACACAGTATTAAATTGGGAGCCTGTCTCGTGCCTTGATCCAGCCACACACCAAAAATAAAGTTGGTCTGTTACCTATTTTTCAAGTTATCATGCTCACAATGTGTACATATATTTATGGCAGCAACTATCTTGGAATTTGACATGGCAATCTAATTTTTGAAAGGAACCTTTCTTGTGCCTAGATGTAGCAACACAACAAAAAGGAAGTTAGTGTGTTGCTTTTTTTCTAGTTATCATGCTCACAGTTACGGACGGACAGACGGACTTTTTCCAATTCCCCCCTTCTCACTCCGTGAAGGTGAACAAAAAGAAGTGTAGAGTTTATTAGTAATGGAAAAACAGTGTAGCATTTTGTTGTTGCCCTGAACACATGCAGTGTATTCAAAAATTTCAAAAGAGAAAGTAAAGCGATTGACGGCAATCACAATAGTCCTCTCCATTTCATTAAATCTTTATCTTTCTTTTTCCCTCTGTGTTTTCTGCAGCACCATATTATATCTCACAGGAAGATGGTATCAGTTGATTGAAGCACTGAACTGATTTCAGGTGTGACTGGATAAAAAAAAAAGTCCTTAATACGCAACATTATTCAATGCCACATATTCAAGGATAGAGCAGAGATATTGATACTTTTTAGAGCTGTTTTGTTTTAAGCATTACTACAACAGGTGTATTTTTATGTGTGTATTTGTACATCCTTCCTAAAAATCAAGGTCTGCTTCAGTACACCCCGGTGGCTCTCAGCAGCACAGGGCTTGATAACATGAGCAGACGAGTCAGAATACTAAACACTTGGAGACTTATCAGTCCAGTGCAACACTCAACAACCTGAAGGTCTTCGATTATTGTAATGTCTTCTTGTAGTTCACAAACCAAAAGCTGCAGATGGATTCCAGAATCCATTGTGCTGTAATGCCACAGGTCAGATCAGGTGTATTTATCACCCACTGCTGAAGGCAAAGCACAAACCCAACTCTGCTGCTCCACCCACAACACACACTTTCCAATTTAAAGAGAAATAAACAATGTAGGATTTACTGCAAAGAAGCATTGGTACAACACAGAAATAATTTACATAACTAGTTACGTTTACTTATTGCGATTTGTTTCTAGTTTATTTTTACAAAGCACATATGCACATGGACACGTTCCATCATCTTCTTTCGGGTGTTCCTTCGTCAGGGGTCCTCCATCTCACTGTCTGCATCCTCTGTCCTCACTCCAACTACTTCCATGTCCTCTTTAAATGCATCCATACATCTCCTCTTTGTCTTTTTCTTGGCAGCTGCATTTCTAACATCCTTCTAATAATATACCCACTGTCCCTCCTCTGGACATGTCCAAAGTCAAACCATCTCATTCTGGTCTCTCTAAATTTATCTCCCAGTTGTTCAACCTGTGCTGTACCTCCGATGATGTCATTCCTAATCTTATCCATCCTTGTCACTCCTAAGGAGAACCTCAACATCTTCATTTCTGCCACTTCCAGTTCTTTCTCCTGTCTTTTTGTCAATGCCACTGTCTCCAGCCCATACAACATAGCTGGTCTCACCACTGTCTTGTAACTTTTCCTTTGACATTTGGTGACACACTTTTGTCACAAATCACTCCTGAAACTTTTCTCCATCCACTCCATCCTGCCTGGACTCTCTTTTTTGCCTCTTTACCACATGCTCTCACTCACATAATTGCATGCAGTGTTCCCTCAGTGTGGACCAAACTTGGCAAAAGGGCCTTCTCCTACTCTGCTCCTGTTTCCTGGAACAGCTTGCAAAAAGATTTGAAGCTCTCAACCTTGACCTCTCTAAGGGACTTTAAACAACTGCTAAGTTCATGGCAAAAACCAATGCAGACATGTTCCAGTTTTTTTAACATCAGTTTATAATCTAGCTGGGTTTTTTTTGTTTTGTTTTTATATAATTTCTTCAATTTACTTTTCATTTTGTATGCTTTTTATATGATTGTTTATTGTTGTCTGTACCTCATCTGTGTTCTTTGTTTAAAACAGGTCTTTCTTGTAAATAAGTCCTCGTGGCTCAATGAGACTAACCTGTATAAATAAAGGTTGAATGAAAAACAAAAACATTTTCCTGGAAAGTTGACCCAAAGTATTTAAAAGTCCTGCACCTTTGTGACCTCTGCTCCTTGTACCCTCACTGTTCCACCAGCCTCCCTCTCATTCACACACATGCTCTCCATGCATTCCTCTACTTTTAAGTGCATACCTCCACCTCTCCAAGTTCTCTTCCACCTGTTCCCTGTTCTCATCACAGATCACAATGTCATCTGCAAACATTATGGTCCACGGGGATTCCTGCCTGACCTCATCTGTTAGTCGTTCCATCACCAGAGCAAACAAGAAGAAGCCAATCCTTGATGCAATCTCACCTCCACTTGGGAAGCTATACGTCACTTCTACAGAACATCTCTCACCACTGTCCTGCTGTCCTCATACATGTTCTTATGTCTAACATACTTCACTGCCATTTCAGATGTCCTCATACAATACCACAGCTCCTTCCATGGAACACTGTCAAATGCTTTTTTTCTAAATCTACAAAGACAGTGATGTTCTTTCTGACCCTCTCTGTACTTCTTCATCAACATCCTCAAAGCAAAGGTGGCATCTGTGATGTTTCTTGGCATGAAACCATACTACTGCTCACAGACTGTCACCTCTTGTCTGTCTAAGCTTCCACAGCTCTCTCCCAGATCTTCATCTTGTGGTTCATCAACTTAATTCCCCTGTAGTTGCTACAACTCTGTACATCACCGTTCTTACAAATAGACACCAGCACACTTCCATTATTTTCTTCATAACCATCAAAATGTTTTATTTAGTTTCTAAAAGAGTTATAATTTCATTTTAAATGCTTTCTGCAAATGGAAAATTGTTCAAAGTACTGGAAGTTCTGTGCATATCTTCATAATTCTTCATTCTTTTTCATCTCTGAAACTGCTCTCTTAAAACATGCTGTTCTAATCCAAGATGATGTTTAGTTTCCTCACCACAATATGACGATTGTTGGTCTGCCTGAATGTTGAAATCAGTTTATTATTATTTTTGAAATATTTCATCACATTTGGTTAATTTCATTAAGATGTATTGTCTTGTTTAGTTCCAGTTCCCACCTGTTAATTATCCATCTTCTCAAAATTAAGGCTGCATTGATTGCTTGTCAGACTTTCTTTGTTCCAAATTGTTGTTGTCTTTTTTAGGATTCTAGACTATGATTTGTGTTCCTAGCAGAGTTATTTAAGCTCATGTGTGTACCTGGCCTTTATT
>NW_023623813.1:0-4156 GCF_014905685.2 Nematolebias whitei | reverse complement strand
TAAAGGTCATTATTTTCCATAATGTAACGATAAAAATGAAACTTTCATATATTTCAGATTCATTGCACACCAACTGAAATATTTCAGGTCTTTAATTGTTTTAATACTGATGATTATGGCATACAGCTCATGAAAACCCAAAATGCCTGTCCCAAAAAATTAGCATATCATGAAAAGGTTCTCTAAACAAGCTATTAACCTAACCATCTGAATCAACGACGTAACTCTAAACACCTGCAAAAGATTCCTGAGGCTTTTAAAAACTCCCAGCCTTGTTCACTACTCAAAACCGCAATCCTGGGTAAGACTGCTGACCTGACTGCTGTCCAGAAGGCCATCATTGACACTCTCAAGCAAGAGGGTAAGACACAGAAAGAAATTGCTGAACGAATAGGCTGTTCCCAGAGTGCTGTATCAAGGCACCTCAGTGGGAAGTCTGTGGGAAGGGAAAAGTGTGGCAGAAAATGCTGCACAACAAGAAGAGGTGACCGGACCCTGAGGAGGATTGTGGAGAAGGGCCGATTCCAGACCTTGGGGGACCTGCGGAAGCAGTGGACCGAGTCTGGAGTAGAAACATCCAGAGCCACCGTGCACAGGCATGTGCAGGAAGTGGGCTACAGGTGCCGCATTCCCCAGGTCAAGCCACTTTTGAACCAGAAACAGCGGCAGAAACATCTCACCTGGGACTGCTGCTGAGTGGTCCAAATTCATGTTCTCTGATTACAGTAAATTTTGCATTTCCTTTGGAAATCAAGGTCCCAGAGTCTGGAGGAAGAGAGGAGACACAGAATTCACATTGCTTGAGGTCCAGTGTCAAGTTTCCACAGTCACTGGGGTGTCATGTCATCTGCTGGTGTTGGTCCACTGTGTTTTATCAAGCGCAGGGTCAATGCAGCTAGCTATCAGGAGATTTTGGAGCACTTCATGCTTCCATCTGCTGAAAAGCTTTATGGAGATGAAGATTTCATTTTTCAGCACGACCTGGCACCTGCTCACAGTGCCAAAACCACTGGTAAATGGTTTACTGACCATGGTATTACTGTGCTCAATTGGCCTGCCAACTCTCCTGACCTTAACCCCATAGAGAACCTGTGGGATATTGTGAAGAGAAAGTTGAGAGACGCAAGACCCAACACTCTGGATGAGCTTAAGGCCGCTATCGAAGCATCCTGGGCCTCCATAATACCTCAGCAGTGCCACAGGCTGATTGCCTCCATGCCACGCCGCATTGAAGCAGTCATTCATGCAAAAGGATTCCCGACCAAGTAATGAGTGCATAACTGAACATGATTATTTGAAGGTTGGCACTTTTTGTATTAAAAACACTTGTCTTTCATTGGTGGGATGAAATATGCTAATTTTTTGGGACAGGCATTTTGGGTTATCATGAGCTGTATGCCATAATCATCAGTATTAAAACAATTAAAGACCAGAAATATTTCAGTTGGTGTGCAATGAATCTGAAATATATGAAAGTTTCATTTTTATCATTACATTATGGAAAATAATGATCTTTATCACAATATGCTAATTTTTTGAGAAGGACCTGTAGAGTCCTCAGATCTAGTCCAGCAGATCCAGGAGTTGCTCAGACAGGCAGCTCTGCTCTGTCATCAATTTTCCACATACTAATTGGTTCTTTTTTTTTCTGGAGTATCATTCAATTTAGAGGAGTGGTGCCTGGTGCAATGGGTCTGTTATTCAATTGAAACACAGCCTGCAACAAATTTACTTTCCAGTTTGTCAAATCATGTTTTTCATTTAATTTTCTCAGCATTTCTTTTAACAGTTCATTCATTCTCTCAATCAGCCCAACAGCTTGTGGATGATAAGGAATGTGATAAGTCCATTCAACATGTTTTTCAGCTGACCAATCTTTCGCCTGTTTTCCAGTAAAATGGGTCCCATTATCTGTTCGTATCTGAAGGGGAACCCCATAAAATTATTCCATCATACTAAGACATTTTAAAGTAGATGTCTGATTTGCATATTTACAAGGATGAGTCACCAACACACCTGAATATGTATCTACAGCCGTACATACATATCTACACCCCTGTGACATGGCAAAGGGCCAATGAAATCCATCTGCCAGATCTGATATGGTCCCTTTCCTCTATTTGTCCCTGCATATACTGTGGTGACCCTCTTTTCCTAATGCTGACATGCCTCACATTGCTGTATTGCAGTTTAATGTCATTCGTCTTGTTGTACAGATAATCAGACAATTCTTCATACATAACCACTTCATGCAAAAAGTGTCAGCAATTAACTTTTATTTATTAAAAAAAAAGAAATCCTTCTTCTAGTCTTGGCCCCACTCAGAATGTTTAGCTCATCAGTTTCTCCAAACTGAGGTCGTTCCAAAGCCTATGTGCAGCAGGCAAGACATTACTTGTTCATAACTTTTTCCACAGAACCCCTCTTGAAAAGAGCTGAACTTTTACTTTAAATGTGAAACAACTGCAAAACAAGATGGTGAATGTTTTTTTTCATCTCAGATATTTTCAGATACTTCGGGTTGTTTTAGATTCCGTCAAAACTACAGCTGCAGATGAACCATTTATAAACAACATATGATGCACTTCCTTCAAAGCAGCCAGCTTAACACATCCCCTTTAAGTGCTCTGATGACATTTTTTTTAGACATTTCAAATCCACCCTTTCCCCCTTCAACCATCTTGGCTTTAGGCATTTTAATTCATTCTTTGTGGCCCTCAATGTCAATGTTTGGCCTTTAATGTCAACATCAGGTGTCTTAATTTATCCTTTGACCTTTGGCATTTTAACATCAATATCACCTTCAAGTTTGGGACCTTTTAATTTAACGTCAAAATCTAGGCTCTCTAATTCTGGACCTTTGATGTTCAATGTTGACAATATCTGCTTTCAGAAGGTTGATGTCAACTTCTGGACCTTCTACTTTTGGCCCTTTTAGTCCAAATAATGGCTTCCAGCCCTCAGCTCTTCTGCTGACACACCATCCATCTCAGCTGGAGGCACTCCTGTCTGTATTAATGCCCTCCAGAAAGCAGAACGAGTAGGTTCCTGCCTGTTTTTCCGGCCGTCCCTTCTCGGCCCACGACCCATGGATTGACTAAATGTTTTTTTTTCACGGTTTTCAGCTCTGTGTTCCAATCTCCGAGCGCACCCAGTTCCAACACTCGGCTTTGAACATCAGTCCTTGAAAAAACATGTAGATGATAATCTACTACCTAACGCACAGCGAGCGCATTCCTTACACACAGCTGAACCAATCTCTGCTCGCACTCCCCTAGGGTCACCCAATGCCCCTGTAAATCAGACCAATCCGATGCTCCAGGAAACATCTGTCGGGCTGCCTCTGCACAAGCTTCAAACGACGGTCTCGAGTCTTGCAAAGTTCTGACTCGATGCGCTGAATTCATTACCTGACCTCCACCTTTATCCAACAGCCTAGATACTCGAGCATCTGTGGGTTGTGCAGTCTGCTGTTTATATATTTTAGACAAGTAAACAACCTCCTTGTCTCCCCAGACGTTACCGTCCTAACTCGACGGATCCCATCCTCCATCTAACTTTGCAACATAAGCTCTGACTCGCTTTGGTGAAATGTCACGCTTTTTCTTTCTCATTTTTTCTCTTTTTAGCCTGCACACTTGCCCGACCGCACTCTCGGCTACCTTCGTCATGCGATCTAGCTGTACAGTCAGCAGCTGCACATGCTGTTTCTGCAACATACACTCTGTGCATCAGATAACAACTGTTTCTGTTGTAACCACTGTTTATCTTTCTCCTGAAATTCTTCACACACTTTCTTCCATGCAGTCGCACAGACCCACAGTCGTCGCTGCAAACCAGACACCGGCGCTTTCTTATTAACCTCTATTGCCTGCAAAGTGGATAAGACATCGCCCAGTTTGTCTGCTCTTAAACTGTCAATCCAAGGCTCGGGGGCGTCCCCCTCCGCCTCTTAAACACAAAGCCAATGTTGGGTGACTCTCCCAACCCGGCACAACGTCTACGGACTCTTGTCCAGATACACTCGCATCAACTTTTTTCTCAACACTTTTTCCCTTTCGTTTGAACATGGTGCAGCCGTTCAGGTTATATTTATTTATTTTAATAAAATCCCATCCTCGTCGCCAAAAATGTTTTATGAAATTTCTTTAACAAA
>NW_023623812.1:2806-4160 GCF_014905685.2 Nematolebias whitei | reverse complement strand
ATTTGTCATACAACAAGTGACACGTACCTCACGTGACTCACTACAAACTGGTGGCTCGTTAACGGTTCATGAATGACTGTTGATACGTGTAAGATTGATTTTACATGTTGGCATGTTGAAAAAGTAACAGCTGATGAGCTGTGAATGTTTACGCAGCGGCTGGGCTGCGCGCTTGGAGCTGCACCGTTCAAGCAAACGCTGCATGTATAAGCGTTGGGCTGGCAATGTTTTAAGAGCTGAAATTGTGTCATTAAGTCTTGTGTAAGCTGAAATTGTACGTCTGTTACGTGTAACTAAAAGCTGATGAGCTGTGGAAGACGTTATTCTGTCTAAAAGTACGAGGTTCTGCTAAGACCCGGCTGTGACCCAGTTTCGGTTCTGTTCAGTTTGAACGAGTATTTTGAATAGATGGATAAACGTTTTAAAAGCTGAGTGCCATCTCAGAACACAGTTAGAAGTTGTTTCGTTACAATTTTTAGCAGAAAAAGTGCATTTTGATAGTTTAAAAGACGAAAAGATGACGAATTATTTTCAAGCTAAACTTAACTTGCTAGTTGGAGAATACGCTTCGTGATTGGTTGAATTCACTGTTGTGGAGCGCTTTCATTGGTTGAGAAGTTTGACTGACGTGCTACGTCATCTCCCCTCAAGCCTGCGCTGCGTTGCCATTGGTGATTTCAGTCACGTGACCCGGAAATGAAATTCGTTTTCATAGGGAAATAAAATCTGCTTTTTAAAGCTGAAAAGTAAATTTAAAGTGGTTTTGACACGCTGGTCAAGTGCTTCGAAGCCTGCTCGCCGAAATTCTGCCACGTTAGAGTTTAAAAATTCGTCAAAAAATGATGTTTTTAAACAACGCTAGCGATGCTAATTTTAAGCTAACAAGCTAACGACCGGAGCTTAAACTACGCTTAAAATCACTAAATAAATGACACCAACAGTCCCAAAAACTCAGGTTTGAAGCTATAAAGTCTGATTGCAAAACTTTTGCCACTTTTGTGTAAAAAATCCGTTCAGAAATGTTGATTTTGACCGAGTTTAGCCGAAGCTAACTTCAAGCTAAGCGGCTAACAACAGGATGCCAACCGAACGCCACAGGAAGTTATAGCACCCCCTAGTGGACAACACAAAAAGTGACGGAGTTATAATTGTTGAGGAAATACTGACATCTCCTGGCGAGACGTGAGATCACAGATTTCACTTCGTTTTAGGTAAAGAGTGAAATTAAACGTCTTTTTATTTTTCTGTAAGGCAAATTCTGAGTTAACAAACTTCCTCAGAGCTGAATAAAACACTGTTATCTTACATTTTAAAAAGTAATAGGTATTTATGCAAAGAAGCATTTACCAAAAAA
>NW_023623812.1:0-2706 GCF_014905685.2 Nematolebias whitei | reverse complement strand
GATACAGTTACAAATATTCACAGAGTTGAACAGTTTACTCATTTTGCTTGAAGGATAATACACGTTTAATTGCAAAATCACTAAATAAGAGTAAATTTATCAGGAAAAAGAGATTTTCTGTTTAATTTACCACCTAAATAAAATATCTCTCTATTTAATTTTAAATAGAAGCTATACAGGAGCAAATACAGTTTTTCTGAAGAAAGACTGATTATTCCTCATCATCAAATTCTTTTCTCTTCTCACCCACCTGGGATGATGAGTAACTGTTTAAAATAGCAAAATTTCTGGAACAGAACGGTTTAAAAAACGTTTTAAACTAATATTGCTGTGAGACTAAAGAAAAATTTGCAGGTTTATAAAAATTCAGTGTTTTAGAGTAAAATACACAAAAAACAGCTTGGTACTCTAGTATCTGTGGAAAATAAGCACAAAAAGTAACACTGCTGAAAGAGCATTTACTTAAATATTCATGAATTGGGGTAAAACCTGAGAAAGGTACCCACATTTGAATAAGTGACTTATAACAGTACTTCTGTGTAAACCCAAAGCTAAAATAAGTGTGAAAACTCATTGACTTGAATACAAATATTTACCTGTAAAATATCTAAAGCTTGCAACTGTTCAAACAGATAAATTGCTACACAGTGAAAACATGACAGGTGTGTTAGAAAAAGATTTTGACCCAAAAGGAATCACGGACTGCTTGGAGAATGCGTTCGCGCTTCTCGGAGCGTCCTTACATTCATATATAATTCAGACAGAGCGCATGAACCCAAAAGAGTTAGTGGACAATCTGAAGGAGGTTGCAGAAAGTGTGACCTCTGCAGAAATCACAAAGTCCAGTTATGAAAAGCTGGCTAAAATTGCAATCTTGCTGAAAGAATTATTCGATAAGGCTGTTGAGAAAACTGATAACCTCAAACTAAGGTTAGACCGTGAAACAGTGTTTGCTCAAGAAATTGAAGAATACGTTCTTCAATTTAAACGTGAACACGAGGCCCGAATAAGACAATATCATGAACAGATGTCTCAAGAACAGCAAGATACAAGTGCAGAAATTGATTTGCTGAACAGCAAACTACAAGCACTTGAAGCATCACTATCGGAAGCAAGTGACCACTCAAAGACTGAGCTGTTAAAACAGGCTCAATCATATGAGGGGAGGATTAGGGATAAAGAACAAGCGTACCAAGCCTCGTGTGCAGATAACGATGTGCTACAAGCACAGTTACAGATCGCATTGAAGGAGCTGGACGCTTGCAAGGCAGACAAGACGGAATCACTCCGACAATGGCTGATTTTAAAAAGTAAATATCAGACATCACAGGAGGACCTGAAAGCTTGTGAGGAGAATTTAGCTACAGCTATAAACCAGATTTCTGATATGGGGCGGCCTGGTCTAAGACTCAAAGACGAACAGTATCAGGGTCCGAGACAGCCACGAACTCTCCAGTCAGATGCTGTTGCACCTCTTCCTCCTGACAACACGCCGTTACCCCCACCCCCACCATGGGCGGTAGGGACAGAACTGCACCAATATGTACCTCTTCCTCCTGACAACACGCCGTTACCCCCACCCCCACCATGGGCGGTAGGGACAGAACTGCACCGATATGTACCTCTTCCTCCTTACCAGCCACCCCCACCCCCACCATGGGCGGTAGGGGCAGGACTTGACCAATCTGCACCAATCACGCATGTGAGACCGTTGATACAGTCTCCTTCAATGGATGATTTGCAGAAAGTCTCAAAATATGTACAACGTTTCGTTCCCGGCCCTATGGGGTCGGCAGGAACAAAAGCGTACCTCAGAGATCTGGATTTCAGATTGAGAGCTTATCCTAATGCTACGGCAGAAGATAAAATCAGTCTGATACGACTCACTTCGGACAGAGAGGTGTTCACCTTCATCGAGCGTCTATCAGATGCAACGAGGAGGGATTACAACCTTCTGTGTGAGGCTCTGATCAAAGAGTATGACTCTTGCACGGGACCTGCTGGTTTTCCAGCCGCTGACAAGGTCACGCAGGGCAAGAATGAACATCCAAAAGTTTATTACAAAAGAATCTTCCAAGCTTATTTTGGTAACAGAAATGAGACCGGAATGGAAGAAGATGATGGTTTTAAGTTTGTTTTCACCAAAAATCTCCACTCTGATTTTAAAAAATCAGTACAAATGATGGCAAATTTCAGAGAAAAATCCATCAGTGAGATTAAACAGTGTGCTGTGAATGTGTTTGAAGCATGTTCTCATGATAAGACGCCCATTGAAGTGTTTCCTAGTGTAAAGGTTAAACCCCACTCTCTTGAACTAGAAGGACGACGTGCTTCGCCACCTCCTCCTAAGAAAGAGAGAAAACAGTCTGTTCAAAATAACAAACCACGTAATGAAGGTGCACGTTGGGACAAAAATGCTCCTCTTTCAGAGGATGAACGTGATTATCGTAAATGGGGTGAGCGCAGGACGCAACGATATGAGAAACCATATCGGCAGGGGCAGTACGTAAAGGAACCCCCGAAAGACGTACCTGACCGTCCCCCACCTCGGACGAAACGAACCGAGGCGAAAAAATCACAAAAGTTCCAGAAACAAGGCCCTACACCTCTGAACTCGGAAGAGACAGAGAAAATACGCAGGTTGTTAGAAACTTTGAAACACACTGACACGGGAACCCAACCAGGAGCACTTTGCAGTGATGTAAT
>NW_023623811.1:0-4160 GCF_014905685.2 Nematolebias whitei | reverse complement strand
CTGTTAGCAGTGTGGTCCTGTTAGCAGTGTGGTCCTGTTAGCAGTGTGGTTCTGTTAGCAGTGTGGTCCTGTTAGCAGTGCGGTCCTGTTAGCAGTGTGGTTCTGTTAGCAGTGTGGTCCTGTTAGCAGTGTGGTCCTGTTAGCAGTGTGGTTCTGTTAGCAGTGTGGTCCTGTTAGCAGTGCGGTCCTGTTAGCAGTGTGGTTCTGTTAGCAGTGTGGTCCTGTTAGCAGTGTGGTCCTGTTAGCAGTGTGGTTCTGTTAGCAGTGTGGTCCTGTTAGCAGTGCGGTCCTGTTAGCAGTGTGGTTCTGTTAGCAGTGTGGTCCTGTTAGCAGTGTGGTCCTGTTAGCAGTGTGGTTCTGTTAGCAGTGTGGTCCTGTTAGCAGTGCGGTCCTGTTAGCAGTGTGGTTCTGTTAGCAGTGTGGTCCTGTTAGCAGTGTGGTCCTGTTAGCAGTGTGGTTCTGTTAGCAGTGTGGTCCTGTTAGCAGTGCGGTCCTGTTAGCAGTGTGGTTCTGTTAGCAGTGTGGTCCTGTTAGCAGTGTGGTCCTGTTAGCAGTGTGGTTCTGTTAGCAGTGTGGTCCTGTTAGCAGTGCGGTCCTGTTAGCAGTGTGGTTCTGTTAGCAGTGTGGTCCTGTTAGCAGTGTGGTCCTGTTAGCAGTGTGGTTCTGTTAGCAGTGTGGTCCTGTTAGCAGTGCGGTCCTGTTAGCAGTGTGGTTCTGTTAGCAGTGTGGTCCTGTTAGCAGTGTGGTCCTGTTAGCAGTGTGGTTCTGTTAGCAGTGTGGTCCTGTTAGCAGTGCGGTCCTGTTAGCAGTGTGGTTCTGTTAGCAGTGTGGTCCTGTTAGCAGTGTGGTCCTGTTAGCAGTGTGGTTCTGTTAGCAGTGTGGTCCTGTTAGCAGTGCGGTCCTGTTAGCAGTGTGGTTCTGTTAGCAGTGTGGTCCTGTTAGCAGTGTGGTCCTGTTAGCAGTGTGGTTCTGTTAGCAGTGTGGTCCTGTTAGCAGTGCGGTCCTGTTAGCAGTGTGGTTCTGTTAGCAGTGTGGTCCTGTTAGCAGTGTGGTCCTGTTAGCAGTGTGGTTCTGTTAGCAGTGTGGTCCTGTTAGCAGTGCGGTCCTGTTAGCAGTGTGGTTCTGTTAGCAGTGTGGTCCTGTTAGCAGTGTGGTCCTGTTAGCAGTGTGGTTCTGTTAGCAGTGTGGTCCTGTTAGCAGTGCGGTCCTGTTAGCAGTGTGGTTCTGTTAGCAGTGTGGTCCTGTTAGCAGTGTGGTCCTGTTAGCAGTGTGGTTCTGTTAGCAGTGTGGTCCTGTTAGCAGTGCGGTCCTGTTAGCAGTGTGGTTCTGTTAGCAGTGTGGTCCTGTTAGCAGTGTGGTCCTGTTAGCAGTGTGGTTCTGTTAGCAGTGTGGTCCTGTTAGCAGTGCGGTCCTGTTAGCAGTGTGGTTCTGTTAGCAGTGTGGTCCTGTTAGCAGTGTGGTCCTGTTAGCAGTGTGGTTCTGTTAGCAGTGTGGTCCTGTTAGCAGTGCGGTCCTGTTAGCAGTGTGGTTCTGTTAGCAGTGTGGTCCTGTTAGCAGTGTGGTCCTGTTAGCAGTGTGGTTCTGTTAGCAGTGTGGTCCTGTTAGCAGTGCGGTCCTGTTAGCAGTGTGGTTCTGTTAGCAGTGTGGTCCTGTTAGCAGTGTGGTCCTGTTAGCAGTGTGGTTCTGTTAGCAGTGTGGTCCTGTTAGCAGTGCGGTCCTGTTAGCAGTGTGGTTCTGTTAGCAGTGTGGTCCTGTTAGCAGTGTGGTCCTGTTAGCAGTGTGGTTCTGTTAGCAGTGTGGTCCTGTTAGCAGTGCGGTCCTGTTAGCAGTGTGGTTCTGTTAGCAGTGTGGTCCTGTTAGCAGTGTGGTCCTGTTAGCAGTGTGGTTCTGTTAGCAGTGTGGTCCTGTTAGCAGTGCGGTCCTGTTAGCAGTGTGGTTCTGTTAGCAGTGTGGTCCTGTTAGCAGTGTGGTCCTGTTAGCAGTGTGGTTCTGTTAGCAGTGTGGTCCTGTTAGCAGTGCGGTCCTGTTAGCAGTGTGGTTCTGTTAGCAGTGTGGTCCTGTTAGCAGTGTGGTCCTGTTAGCAGTGTGGTTCTGTTAGCAGTGTGGTCCTGTTAGCAGTGCGGTCCTGTTAGCAGTGTGGTTCTGTTAGCAGTGTGGTCCTGTTAGCAGTGTGGTCCTGTTAGCAGTGTGGTTCTGTTAGCAGTGTGGTCCTGTTAGCAGTGCGGTCCTGTTAGCAGTGTGGTTCTGTTAGCAGTGTGGTCCTGTTAGCAGTGTGGTCCTGTTAGCAGTGTGGTTCTGTTAGCAGTGTGGTCCTGTTAGCAGTGCGGTCCTGTTAGCAGTGTGGTTCTGTTAGCAGTGTGGTCCTGTTAGCAGTGTGGTCCTGTTAGCAGTGTGGTTCTGTTAGCAGTGTGGTCCTGTTAGCAGTGCGGTCCTGTTAGCAGTGTGGTTCTGTTAGCAGTGTGGTCCTGTTAGCAGTGTGGTCCTGTTAGCAGTGTGGTTCTGTTAGCAGTGTGGTCCTGTTAGCAGTGCGGTCCTGTTAGCAGTGTGGTTCTGTTAGCAGTGTGGTCCTGTTAGCAGTGTGGTCCTGTTAGCAGTGTGGTTCTGTTAGCAGTGTGGTCCTGTTAGCAGTGCGGTCCTGTTAGCAGTGTGGTTCTGTTAGCAGTGTGGTCCTGTTAGCAGTGTGGTCCTGTTAGCAGTGTGGTTCTGTTAGCAGTGTGGTCCTGTTAGCAGTGCGGTCCTGTTAGCAGTGTGGTTCTGTTAGCAGTGTGGTCCTGTTAGCAGTGTGGTCCTGTTAGCAGTGTGGTTCTGTTAGCAGTGTGGTCCTGTTAGCAGTGCGGTCCTGTTAGCAGTGTGGTTCTGTTAGCAGTGTGGTCCTGTTAGCAGTGTGGTCCTGTTAGCAGTGTGGTTCTGTTAGCAGTGTGGTCCTGTTAGCAGTGCGGTCCTGTTAGCAGTGTGGTTCTGTTAGCAGTGTGGTCCTGTTAGCAGTGTGGTCCTGTTAGCAGTGTGGTTCTGTTAGCAGTGTGGTCCTGTTAGCAGTGCGGTCCTGTTAGCAGTGTGGTTCTGTTAGCAGTGTGGTCCTGTTAGCAGTGTGGTCCTGTTAGCAGTGTGGTTCTGTTAGCAGTGTGGTCCTGTTAGCAGTGCGGTCCTGTTAGCAGTGTGGTTCTGTTAGCAGTGTGGTCCTGTTAGCAGTGTGGTCCTGTTAGCAGTGTGGTTCTGTTAGCAGTGTGGTCCTGTTAGCAGTGCGGTCCTGTTAGCAGTGTGGTTCTGTTAGCAGTGTGGTCCTGTTAGCAGTGTGGTCCTGTTAGCAGTGTGGTTCTGTTAGCAGTGTGGTCCTGTTAGCAGTGCGGTCCTGTTAGCAGTGTGGTTCTGTTAGCAGTGTGGTCCTGTTAGCAGTGTGGTCCTGTTAGCAGTGTGGTTCTGTTAGCAGTGTGGTCCTGTTAGCAGTGCGGTCCTGTTAGCAGTGTGGTTCTGTTAGCAGTGTGGTCCTGTTAGCAGTGTGGTCCTGTTAGCAGTGTGGTTCTGTTAGCAGTGTGGTCCTGTTAGCAGTGCGGTCCTGTTAGCAGTGTGGTTCTGTTAGCAGTGTGGTCCTGTTAGCAGTGTGGTCCTGTTAGCAGTGTGGTTCTGTTAGCAGTGTGGTCCTGTTAGCAGTGCGGTCCTGTTAGCAGTGTGGTTCTGTTAGCAGTGTGGTCCTGTTAGCAGTGTGGTCCTGTTAGCAGTGTGGTTCTGTTAGCAGTGTGGTCCTGTTAGCAGTGCGGTCCTGTTAGCAGTGTGGTTCTGTTAGCAGTGTGGTCCTGTTAGCAGTGTGGTCCTGTTAGCAGTGTGGTTCTGTTAGCAGTGTGGTCCTGTTAGCAGTGCGGTCCTGTTAGCAGTGTGGTTCTGTTAGCAGTGTGGTCCTGTTAGCAGTGTGGTCCTGTTAGCAGTGTGGTTCTGTTAGCAGTGTGGTCCTGTTAGCAGTGCGGTCCTGTTAGCAGTGTGGTTCTGTTAGCAGTGTGGTCCTGTTAGCAGTGTGGTCCTGTTAGCAGTGTGGTTCTGTTAGCAGTGTGGTCCTGTTAGCAGTGCGGTCCTGTTAGCAGTGTGGTTCTGTTAGCAGTGTGGTCCTGTTAGCAGTGTGGTCCTGTTAGCAGTGTGGTTCTGTTAGCAGTGTGGTCCTGTTAGCAGTG
>NW_023623810.1:2344-4161 GCF_014905685.2 Nematolebias whitei | reverse complement strand
TGTGTGAGAGAGAGCGAGTGAGTAAGTGAGAGAGTGAGTGAGAGAGAGTGAGTGAGAGAGAAACAGAGAGAAAGAGAGAGCTGGAGCAGCTGTATTTGTGGGGACAGTGGTTATCCGAGTGTCTCTTGGGGACAGATTTAAACAGTTAGATATTTTGAAGACGGGGACAGATTAAAAGTGGACATGACCTGAAGAAGCTGCGACTCAATCAAGTTCAGTCGTTTCCTTCAGGAACTCTGCAGTTTAGTTCAACAGGAAGTGAGGAAAGGAAAATATAAACATTTAAACCGTTTGTATGAAAAACACGAAGGTTACATGAAGGTTCTGTTCAGGTGTTTTGGGTCCACGAGTTTCTTGTTCAGCTTGACGCCAGCACTTGGCTCCACACAGATCATCAGGAGCGACTCAGAACACTGAGCTGGGATCAAAGCTGACAGGGCCTGTAACCCCGCCCACCTCCAGTCTGAGTGCATGACGTCACTGTGTCCGACATCATGAGAGAAACATGTGACAGATTCAGATCGAACCTCACCAGAATCAGAACCCTCAACAGGACCCACCATGTTTTAATGAAACTGTTTCATCTGAAAAACCTGCTCTGCTGCTGCTTCCACAGGACCAGGAGATCCAGGACCAGGAGATCCAGGACCAGGAGGAACCTGTTGCCTTTGTTCACTTGAGGTTGAATTCTTTTAGAACCTGTCAAAGACCAGACCAGGTTTATAAAGCCCTGAAACTGTGGACCAGAACGATGAGCAGCGATGGTAACATCAAAGGAAACATTAAAGACATGACTGTAAAGTCTAACGACGTCACATTACTCAACAAACCAACTCCGAGTTCTGCTGAACCTGCAGAAATCTAGAACCAGAACACACAGAACCTGTTTCACCAAAAGTGACCTTCAGGTCAAAATCTGAAACTGTCCACGTCTCTCTGTCTATACAGCCTGATCATCAGCCTGAACCCTGAGACGGTGGTGAAGCGGATCCCCCAACCCTGAAGTCAGATGACTTCTGTCACTTCCTCTTTGATTCTGTTTCATTTAATGTTTTTAACCTCGTTTAACTGAAATAAACATGTATTGTACCATTCGAGTGAGGACAGAATGAGGACAAAGTGAGGACAAAGTGAGGACAGAGTAAGGACAGAGTGAAGACAGAGTGAGGACAAAGTGAGGACAGAATGAGGACAGAATGAGGACAAAGTGAGGACAAAGTGAGGACAGAGTAAGGACAGAGTGAAGACAGAGTGAAGACAGAGTGAGGACAAAGTGTGGTCAAAGTGAGGACAGAATGAGGACAGAGTGAGGACAAAGTGTGGTCAAAGTGAGGACAGAGTGAGGACAGAATGAGGACAGAGTGTGGTCAAAGTGAGGACAGAGTGAGGACAGAGTGAGGACAGAATGAGGACAGAGTGAGGACAAAGTGAGGACAAAGTGAGGACAGAATGAGGACAGAGTGAGGACAGAATGAGGACAGAGTGAGGACAAAGTGAGGACAGAGTGAGGACAAAGTGAGGACAGAATGAGGACAGAGTGAGGACAGAATGAGGACAGAGTGAGGATGAAGTGAGGACAAAGTGAGGACAGAGTAAGGACAGAATGAGGACAGAGTAAGGACAAAGTGAGGACAGAGTAAGGACAAAGTGAGGACAGAATGAGGACAGAGTAAGGACAGAATGAGGACAGAGTAAGGACAAAGTGAGGACAGAATGAGGACAAAGTGAGGACAGAGTAAGGACAAAGTGAGGACAGAATGAGGACAGAGCGAGGACAGAATGAGGACAGAGTAAGGACAAAGTGAGGACAGAGTAAG
>NW_023623810.1:0-2244 GCF_014905685.2 Nematolebias whitei | reverse complement strand
AGGACAGAATGAGGACAGAGTAAGGACAGAATGAGGACAGAGTAAGGACAAAGTGAGGACAGAGTAAGGACAAAGTGAGGACAGAGTAAGGACAGAGTGAGGACAGAGTAAGGACAGAATGAGGACAGAGTAAGGACAAAGTGAGGACAGAGTAAGGACAAAGTGAGGACAGAGTAAGGACAGAGTGAGGACAGAGTAAGGACAGAGTGAGATGGATGATGACTTGCTGTGGAGACCCCTGAAGAGGAAACAGCTGAAAGAAGAAGTAAAACAGGTTCAGTGTAAATGTTTCTTTGTTTTTTTACACTTTAGTGAAATCACAGAAATATACAAACTCAGCAGAAGGCAATGATATAAAAAGTGACACAGGCGATGACTCATCGTCACATTACATCGTTAACGTTGGCCAAATGACAGATAAAAACAAGGCAATGGTAAATGGCATCCAAGAACGGGTCCTGACGTTGGACATCGCTGCATCAAGGCAACGATTTTCAGTGCGAACATCGAGCAGCGGAGGCGGCGCTGCACGTCAGAGGCTTTCATGGAGGAGCAGTTTTTATTCAAAGCAGATTTGTTTGAAATGCTTCAGATTGTTCACAAGATCAGATTTAATTTGAGTTTTGGTCAATTTTCTAGAAATAAATTTGGAATGAGACGCCGGCAGCTTCTGCAGCTCATTCTGGGGTTTTTAATACCTGAGTGAAAACAACCAATCAGCTGCTGCCCCACCCACTTTTACAGTGACCATTGAAAACATGTTAACATGTTTACACGCTAAAAACATGTTCAACAAGCTAAGAACACATTAACGCATTAAAACTTTAACATGTTAACAAGATCTAAAAAAGTTAAGTCTGGTCCTCTGGACAGGTTCCACAGAACAACTGTGTCAACTCTTGAACCTGTGCCTGCAGTCAACCTACTTCACATATGGGGAGCAATATTATAGGCAGAAACATGGGTGTGCTATGGGGTCTCCAGTTTCTCCTATTGTTGCCAACCTGTACATGGAGGAGGTAGAAAAGAGAGCCTTGACGTCCTTTTCAGAGACACCACCAAGTCATTGGTTCAGGTATGTTGACGACACCTGGGTTAAAATTAAATCTCAGGAAGCCCAACATTTTACTGACCACATCAACTCTGTGGATAAATACATCAAGTTCACAAGAGCCAGTCAGCATCAGGTGAAAAGGAGGAACCCAGACCCAGACCAGTGGTCATTCCATATGTTGAGGGAGTATCAGAGAAACTGAGACGTTTATTTTCTAAACATAACGTCCCAGTGGCTTTTAAACCCCAAAATACATTAAAGACTGGTTCATCCCAAAGATCCAGTCCCCCGGCACAAACAGAGTAATATTGTGTATGTTGTTCAGTGTCAGGAAGGTGATCAGTCTTACATTGGGGAAACTAAACAGCCACTGGCCAAAAGGATGGACCAGCACAGAAGATCAACATCATCAGGCCAGGACTCTGTGGTCTACACTCATCTCCAGGCCAGAGGTCACTCTTTCAAGGATGAAGATGTTCACATCCTGGACAGAGAGGAACGATGGTTTGAGGGAGGAGTAAAGGAGGCCATCTTTGTGAAAAGAAACCGTCCATCATTAAACAGGGGCGGAGCCTCCAGGTTCAACTGTCCCCCTCTTACAATGCTGTGATTGCTAGTATCACTCAGCCCTCTGTGAACAGTAAACAGCCATCAGGTGCTAATGATCCATTGTTAGGCTGATGGTCCTTCTTGAGCATGTGATCAGCTGGTTCTGGTTGTCAGCAGCAAACTGGTTGATCCACTCTGAGAAGGTGCTATTTAAGAGACTGAGCTGAACACAGCACCTCAGACTGAGGAAGTCCTCAGGATGAGAGACGAAACGTTTCTACATTTTTGTTGTTTTGAACCCGTCCAGAGGACCTGAATTTTTTTTTTCTAGCTGGATTACTGAGCATGCAGCAAGATATGTTAACAAAATGTTTACACGCTAAGAACATGTTCAACATGCTAAGAACTTGACACATTAAGAACATGTTAACATGCTTAGAGCATATTAACATATTAAGCACATGTTAAGATGCTAAAAACATGTTAACACATTAAGAACATGTTAACACATTAAGAACATGTCAACACATGAAGAACATGTTAACACATTAAGAGCATGTTAACACATTAAAAGCATGTTAACACATTAAGAAAATGTTAACACATTAAGAACATGTTAACACATTAAGAACATGTCAACA
>NW_023623809.1:0-4161 GCF_014905685.2 Nematolebias whitei | reverse complement strand
AACCATCCTAGCATAGTGTTTTTTGGGATCAGCACCTCATCCATGCCTGTGTTACACACAGCAATAGATGTGGTCCTGGAGTCAAGACTCACCTGGTTCGTGGCTTCCACGGACAGTCCCAAGTTGAAAAATGCAGGAGAGGGTTGAAAATATGCCTGTTTATGGCTAATAGCTTGTCCAGCTATTATGTGGATTCGCACCATTAGGTTAATCACCTGAGGTGGTACTGTGGTGTCTTGGTTGCTAGCAACCTGGCAGGCCTCTGGAATGGTCTGCCCAGCCTTAAGGCTCGCTGTGTCTAGCACAGGAGGATCCTTTGTGGCTGGTTTGAGGGACCACAGCACCTTGTTGATGGTGTCCACATGGACACCCAACCTTACCAAAATGTCAGAGCCTATGTAGGATGCATGTGGTAAGTTTTGGATAACGAGAAACGGGTGAACCAGTTCTCGTTGATTCCAGTTCAGTTTTAGGTTAATGACTCCTTCTGCGGTCATTACCTGTGAACTATTGGGAACTAATGGAAAGCGGAAAGCTTTTTTAATTAGTTCTAGACCAACGTGTTTGTGAACCAAGGTTTCGTAGAAAGCTCGGTTAATTGCTGATTTATCTGTCCACAGAGACAGTACAGCATCGTTGGTGTGGGACCCTTGGATCTCTACACCCTTAACTACCAGTGGTAGGTAGTGTTTGGTGGACTCTGACTGCTGCAGCTCACAGAGGAGGCTGTCTTGTTGAGTCAGAGTTTGGACCTCTTGGTGGGTCTCTTTGGTTTCACATGGTGTCAGAGGAGTACTCACCGGGCTCGTGTCCTCGGCTGAGGAGTCCTTTGTGCCTTCCGCGGTACCTGCTGTTGGGCAGTCTGTGTCACACTCCGGAGGCGTATCTATTGGCAGTGGTTTGCTCACTGTTGTCCACATTGTTTGATCACCATAATCTATAATCGCATTAAAGCGATTTATAAAATCCTGGCCAACCAAAAATGGGAATGAGTCTACATGAGTCACGTGTACCGGATGGTACAGTGTCATATTGCCAATCTGCATGTGAACCATTGCTATAGCTGTGAGGGTTGTTTTATTCTCCGAGAGATCCTGCATTTCTATAGCACAATCAGATAGAGGTATTATCCTGTTTTTCTCGGCTGCGGCTGTCCTCAGCTCCTCGAACAGTTTAGCTGACATAATTGTTATGTCTGCCCCACCGTCCAAGAGTGCTTCGTGTGTGAGGACACCTTCGAGTGTTACTGACAGGTACGCCTTTTTGGCGGCCCCCTTTCTGATAAAGTTACACAGAAACCTCTTGGGTTTTTTCTGACGCTTCTTCATGCGTTCAGAAGTGCTTGTGTAATCTTGGTTTGTCTGAACCGTCAGCACAGCTGTAGCTGTTTCTGCGTGTTCAGCCTGCGATGACTCGTCATCGTTTGTGTGTGTGATTACCCCCCTTTCATCCGATGAGGGGTTGTTTGAGGCAACAACAGCAACGTCTTGGTGTGTTTCACCGACGTCTGTAGTGTTGTCGTTCGCGCCCAAAGATGTAATAGTGAGTACCTCACTGCATAGTGCTTTTGGTCGGCTTCCCTTGTCAGTGTGTTTCAAATCTTCTAACATTTCACGCAATTTTTCTGTCTCTTCCGAGCTCAGAGGTGGAGGGCCTTTTTTCTGGGATTTTTGTGATTTTTTCGCCTCTGGACGTTTCGTCCGAGGTGGGGGGGCGGCTAGGTACGTCTTTTTGGGGTTCCTCTCGGTTCCCATATTTTTGCGTCCTCCGCTGATCCCATTTACGATAATCACGTTCGTCCTCTGAAGGAGGAGCCTTTTTGTCCCAGCGTGCACCTTCATGATGCGGTTTGTTAGTCTGAAAATACTGCCTTTTTTCTCCTTTTTTAGGAGGAGGTGGCGATGAACGCCTTCCTTCTAATTCTAGGGAGTGGGGTTTAACCTTTACACCAGGAAACACTTCTATGGGCGTCTTGGCATGAGAACGTGCCTCAAACACATTCACAGCGCACTGTTTAATCTCACTGATGGATTTTTCTCTGTAATTTGCCATCATTTGCACTGACGTTTGTATGTCAGGGTGGAGATTTTTGCTGAAAACAAATTTAAAACCTTCTTCTTCCTCCATCCCGGTTTCATTTCTGTTACCAAAATAAGCTTGGAAGATTCTTTTGTAATAAAGTTTTGGATGTTCAGCTTTACCCTGCGTGACCTTTTCTGCGGCTGGATATCCAGCTGGTCCTGTGCAGGAATCGTACTCTTTGATCAGAGCTTCACACAGAAGTTTGTAATCCCTTCTCGTTGCATCTGGTAGACGCTCGATGAAGGTAAACACCTCTCTGTCTGAAGTGAGTCGTATCAGACTGATTTTATCTTCTACCGTTGCATTAGGATAAGATCTCAATCTGAAATCCAGATCTCTGAGGTACGCTTTTGTTCCAGGTGAGCCCAACGGTCCAGGAACGAAGCGTTGTACATATTTTGAGATTTTTTGCAAGTCATCCATTGATGGAGAAGATATCAATGGTCTCACATGCGTGATCAGTTGTGGGGGTGTTACTCTGCCCGTTTGTGTAGGTGTTTGGATGGGTCTAAAAGCACCGGGTGAGTAAAGAGGTTGTTGAGTTATTGGTGTATTACCCCGACTCTGTTCAGGGTCTGGCTTGGATTCCAGGTCACCTTGCCCAACTTTCTGACCCTTCTCTGTTGCTGCTATTAGTTTCGCCTCACATTTTTTTAAATGTTCCTGGGATGTACAATAGTCACCTTCTAAGCGCATATGTAGCTTTTGTAGATTTTGTTTATCTATTTTGCATTGTTCCAGTTCCGTTTTTGCGAGCTGGAACTCTCTTTGTAGATGTTCATTGTCTGACAACGCAGCTTGATATTGACGGTCCATTTCACTAATCTTCTCATAAGATTGTGTTTGTAATGACGCCTGTTTTTCTGCGAGCTCCTCCTCATGTCTTTTAGACATCCAGACAAGGCGTTCCGACCGTTCATCCAATTCAGCTTTTAGAAGCAGAGAGATTTTTGCTAACCGTTCAAGGCTAAGCTTTTTACTCTCTGTCTGTAATGTTCCTGCGGCCAGACTTTTCTGCTCTTCATGTCTTTGAATTTCATCGAGTTGTTGTAATTGCTGTATTTGTGTACCAATAAGTGGAGTTGTTAAAATATGTAAGGCCCCCAAAATGATATCATCATTTGTTGGTTTTAAAAGGTTCTCTTCTTCTTCTTCGCTTGCCATTTTTCTTCTATTTAAAGATTAAACAGGAGAATTTTAATGTTTTAGGTTTTTCAAAATAAATAAAATCAGCAAAGTCTCTTTGTCTGATATATTTACTTTTATTTAGTGATTTATCAATTAAACGTGCACTATCCTTTTAGCAAATGAGTACACTTTTTCCAACTTTGTGAAAATCTGTAACTGTTTCTATTTTTAAAAAGTTAATGTTTATTTTGTACCTTAGTTTTAAGGGATTACCAGTGAATAAAAACTTTTTGATAAATGCTCTTTGCATAAATACCTTATAACTTTTAAAATGCAAGATAACAGTATTTATTCAGCTTTGAGGAACGTTTATTAACTCAAAAATGCCTTTTAGAAAAATAAAAACGTTTAATTTCACTATTTAACCTAAAAAGCGAGTGAAAACCTGTCTTCTCAAGTTTGTCCAGAAGATGTCAGAACAACCTTAATAATTTCAACTCAGACACTGTTTTTGTTGTCCAGTAGGGGTCGCTATGACTTCCTGTGGCGTTCGGTTGACATCCTGTTGTTAGCCGCTTAGCTTAAAGTTAGCTTCGGCTAAACTCGGTTAAAATCAACATTTCTGAACAAATTTTTTACACAAACGTGGCAAAATTTCAACAAGCACGACTTTATAACATGGACATGAGTTTTGTGGAACAATATTGCAGCTTTATTTAGTGATTTTAAGCATAGTGAAGGCTTCGGTCGTTAGCTGTTAGCTTAAAATTAGCATCGCTAGCGTTGTTTAAAAACATCATTTAATGACGGATTTTAAACTCTTAACGTGGCAAAATTTCAGCGAGTATGCTTCGAAGCACTTAACCAGCGTGTCAAAATCACTTTAAAGCGCTTTTTTAGCTTTAAAAAGCAGATTTTATTTCCCTATGAAAACGAATTTTCATATCCGGG
>NW_023623808.1:0-4162 GCF_014905685.2 Nematolebias whitei | reverse complement strand
GAGTAACAGACTACATTATAGACTTTCATGCTATCGCTTCAGGTAGTCATTGGAACGAGGAGGCGCTCACCGATGCTTTCTACCGAGGTCTTAATGAGAACATCAAGGACGGTCTTGCCACTAAACGATACCCAGACTCCCTTCAAGACCTGGAGGACATGGCCACCAGGGTGGACCTTCGGTTGGTCGAGCGGTCAAGGGAGCGAGGGTCGCGCTCTCTACCGACCACCCCGATGGTTAGTGAGCCTCCTATGGAGGTTAAGGTTCCTCTGTCTTCTGTTTCTTCTTCTCTAACCACAGAGGAACCCATGCAGCTGGGTCGTAGTCGCCTTACTCCTGCGGAACGTGAGAGACGGCGGAGGGGGCGTCTGTGTTTTTATTGTGGTGGAACAGGACATATCATCTCTTTGTGCCCGGTAAAAGGTCTCGCTCAGTAAACGTGAGGAGATGTTTACTGAGCAAAACACTGTCGTCTGAACTCTCCTCATCCATCATCCAGCAGGCTAGTCTCTCCATCCCGGGTAAGTCTTCGACTCCTGTAAAAGTGTTTATTGACTCGGGGGCTGATACTGAATTTATGGACTATAAGTTTGCTGTCCGCGCGGGTATCAGGGTACTGGAGTCCTCCAGTAAAACTTCTGTGGTGGCTCTGGATGGGCACCCTTTGAACTCTTCCTCACAAATTACTGAGCCCGTCACCCTTCACTTGGGGGGTAACCATAAAGAGACTATCAGCTTCCTCGTGATTAATTCCCCTCAATCTCCGGTGGTTTTAGGTGCCACCTGGCTTATTAAACACAATCCACACATTGACTGGAGAAAGGGGGAGATTCTGGGTTGGGCAGAGGAGTGTCTGTCCTCCTGCCTAATGGACGCTGTCGTGACCAAAGACTCTTTTCAGTCCTCGGAGGAGTTCTACCCGGACCTAGCTAAGGTTCCCTCCGAGTACCATGATCTCAAGGAGGTCTTTAATAAAGCTCGGGCCACATCTCTGCCTCCCCACCGGCCTTACGATTGTCCTATTGACCTCCTTCCTGGCTCCACACCTCCTAGGGGCCCCCTCTATTCTCTTTCTGCCCCTGAACAGCAGTCCATGAAGGACTACATCCACGAATCTCTCCAAGCTGGCATCATCAGACCCTCCGTTTCTCCTGCTGGGGCGGGTTTCTTCTTTGTGGGTAAAAAAGATGGCTCTCTCCGCCCCTGCATAGATTACCGTGGGCTGAATAAGATTACTGTCAAGAACAAGTACCCGTTACCTCTCATGAACTCTGCTTTTGACCTTCTGCAAGGGGCCAATGTGTTCACCAAACTTGACCTTCATAATGCTTATCACTTAGTTCGTATCTGTGAGGGGGATGAGTGGAAAACAGCTTTTAACACCCCCAATGGACATTATGAATACCTGGTCATGCCTTTTGGGTTAACCAATGCACCTGCTGTTTTTCAGAGTCTGGTCAACGACGTGTTAAGAGATATGGTCAATCAGTTTGTTTTTGTTTATTTAGATGACATCCTCATTTTTTCTAGAGATCTCCCCACTCATCGCAAACAGGTCCGTGCGGTTCTTACCCGTCTTTTACAGAACGGACTCCATGTTAAGGCAGAGAAATGTGACTTTCATGTATCATCCACATCGTTCTTAGGTTTTGTTATATCTCCAAACAAGATGGAGATGGACCGTAACAAGATTGCGGCTGTTGTAGATTGGCCAAACCCCAAGGACCGCAAACAACTTCAAAGGTTCTTGGGGTTTGCTAATTTCTACCGCAGGTTTATTAAGGGATACAGCCTCATCTCCAAACCTCTCCACTCACTGACTTCCACTAAATCCCGTTTTGTTTGGTCCCCAGTCGCCAAAGAGGCGTTTAACAAACTTAAGGCCCTGTTCTCATCCGCTCCCATCCTTCAGGCCCCCAATCCAGAGGAACCCTTCATTGTCGAGGTTGATGCCTCCAGCACCGGGGTGGGGGCTATACTCAGCCAACGCAGAAGAGAGGGGCGTCTTCACCCATGTGCCTTCTTTTCTAGGAGCCTCTCTGCTGCTGAACGCAACTACGACGTGGGTGATCGGGAGTTGCTGGCCGTTAAACTCGCCTTGGAGGAGTGACGCCACTGGCTGGAGGGCTCCAGATTTCCCTTCCAGGTGTGGACGGATCACAAAAATCTGGAGTATCTCAGGTCAGCATGCCGGTTGAACCCCCGTCAGGCCAGGTGGGCACTCTTTTTCTCTCGCTTTAATTTCACATTGTCATACCGTCCGGGAGAGAAAAACGTCAAGCCGGACGCTCTTTCCCGCCTTTTTGAGGGTGACTCCTCTCAACCTGTGGAGGAAGAGAGCTTCATCCTGCCAGAAACTACCCGCCTGGCCATGACTCGACTAGAGGCTGACCTGAGAACCTCCTGTCGTTCTCGTCCTCCTCCTCCTAATTGCCCTGACAATCGTCTATTTGTTCCTCCTGAAATGATTAAGAAAGTTTTAGAGTTTTGTCACTCTTCCCGTTTGTTTTGCCACCCAGGGCTTACCAAGACCCTTGCGGTGGTCCGGGCACAATTCTGGTGGGACACCTTGTTTCAGGACGTTAAATCTTTTGTGCGTTCCTGTCCCCTCTGCTCCCAGTCTAAGACCTCCAGGCGTCCTCCCGCAGGACTACTTCGCCCTCTTCCCTGTCCCAAACGTCCATGGTCCCATATTGGGATGGACTTTGTAACCGGCCTCCCGAACTCTGAGGGTCATACGGTCATTCTCACAATTGTTGACCGATTCTCTAAGATGACCCATCTTGTACCTCTCTCCAAACTTCCCTCCTCTAGGGAGCTTGCCCACATCATGGCCCGTGAGGTGTTTAGACTCCACGGGCTTCCCCTGAACATTGTGTCTGATAGAGGTCCTCAATTCATTTCCCTCTTTTGGAGGGAATTCTGTAACCTTTTAGGTATCTCCATCAGCCTCTCTTCTGGTTTTCACCCGGAGACTGATGGACAGACTGAGAAGGCCAACCAGGAGGTGGAGGGCAAGTTGCGACTCCTTTGTCAGAAGGACCCTGATAAATGGTCCCTCTCTCTGCCTTGGGTTGAGCATGCGCTCAATTCCCTCCCCTCCTCAGCTACTGGCCTCTCCCCCTTTTACGTTGTTTTTGGTTTTCAGCCTCCCGTCCTCTCCCTTCAAGAACGCGAGGCTGTGGTCCCCTCGGCTCACCTGGCGGCCCTCAGATGCCAGAGGACCTGGAGAAGGGCCAGACAAGCCCTGCTCAAGACCACGGCGATCTACATTAGGAAAGCTGATCGCCGTAGGTCTTGTCAACCCACCTACGCGGTGGGCCAAAACGTCTGGCTCTCCACCAAAGACCTTCCCCTTAAGGCACAGTCTCGCAAACTCGCCCCCCGTTTTATTGGTCCCTTCCCCATTTCCAAGATCATTAACCCGGTCTCTATACGTCTCACCCTTCCCAAGTCGCTTCGCGTTCACCCCTCTTTCCATGTCTCCTGCATTAAACCCGTCGTAACATCCGAATTTCACTCCCCTGTTCGTTCACCCCCACCCGCCCGTCTGATCGACGGTTCCCCTGCTTACACCGTCCATCGCCTCCTCCGATCTAGGAGGAGGGGTCGGGGTCTTCAATATCTGGTTGATTGGGAGGGGTATGGCCCTGAGGAACGTTCCTGGGTTCCCTCTCGTCACATCCTGGACAAACCCCTCATCGCTGCCTTTCACGCCGATCACCCCGATCAGCCAGGTGGGACGCCATGAGGCGTCCCTTGAGGTGGGGATATGTCACGATTCACGCCTGTTCGAGTCAAATCTTTTTCACTCTGTTCACTGCTTGGTGTCTGTAAACCTTCTTTTCTTTACCTTCCTCTTTTTATTTATGTTTGGGGTTGTGATTCTGTTTTCTGCAGCACTCATTGATCTCCTCTCCTCTGGCTGCATGTGGGTTTAAGGTTGTCTTCTCTCCAGCACACTCTGCACTGATTACCTCTCATTAAATGCACCTGTCGCTTCACCCTTTATAAACCTGACCTGCACACAGGGTGAGTGCCAGATAGTCGAACACAGTTTTACTGCAAGTAGTTATCCAGCGCTCATAGTTTCCGGTTTCCCTTGTAGTGTTTTGTTTCTTTTTCATAGTTCCCCTCCTGTCCAGTTTTTGTTTTTGCATTC
>NW_023623807.1:0-4165 GCF_014905685.2 Nematolebias whitei | reverse complement strand
TTTCTTTCTGTGTCTTACCCTCTTGCTTGAGGGTGTCAATGATGGCCTTCTGGACAGCAGTCAGGTCGGCAGTCTTACCCATGATTGCGGTTTTGAGTAATGAACAAGGCTGGGAGTTTTTAAAAGCCTCAGGAATCTTTTGCAGGTGTTTAGAGTTACGTCGTTGATTCAGATGGTTAGGTTAATAGCTTGTTTAGAGAACCTTTTCATGATATGCTATTTTTTTAGAACTGGCATTTTGGGTTTTCATGAGCTGTATGCCATAATCATCAGTATTAAAACAATTAAAGACCTGAAATATTTCAGTTGGTGTGCAATGAATCTGAAATATATGAAAGTTTCATTTTTATCATTACATTATGGAAAATAATGACCTTTATCACAATATGCTATTTTTTTGAGAAGGACCTGTATAGATACATATCATCTCTATCATTTTTACTGTTGTTTATTGTTGTCATTGTTTACTGTTGTTCTTGTCTGTACTTTATATGTTCTGTCTGGTGCAGGTCTCTTGTAAATGAGTCCTTGTGGCTCAATGAAGCCAACCTGTATAAATAAAAGGTTGAATAAATCATTATGTATATATTTATATTCATTCAACCTTTATTGATACAGGTTAGTCCCACTGAGCCAATAGGACTCATTTGCAAGAGAGACCTGGATTTTAACGAAGAGTGATGTCAACAGTGGATAACAAAAGGTTTTTCAATTGTAAAACAAACAAACAATAAAAAAAACTTTAATTTGTATGAATCATTTGTGAATATCTATTGTTGTCATTGTTATCACTGTCTTATTATCTTGTGCTGCCTGCTCTGGTCCATTCTCTCCATGGACGATGTGTGTTAGGGTGGACATGTTTGGAGGTTGCTGTGTTGAAGCTCCATGAATCAGCCTCTCTGCAGCTCTCAGCACCTTCACTGAGCCTTGAGGGAATCACTGAGCTTCTGTTGTTCTTCAGAGTTAGAAGGTGGTAGCTCTCGTCAAATGATGATCTCCAGTATCATCTTGTTCATGCCAGGCTTTTCATCCACTGACCACAGCCACCTGTAAACATCAGGGGGACCAGTAGCTGTTGAACACTTCTGGAAGGAAACCAGTGAGATTTTAATATGACAATGACCATTATGATATGATGTTATGTGGGGGAGTGGTGGCGCAGAGGTTAGAAGATGGGCCTGTGATTGGAAAGTCACAGGTTCAACTCCTGGTACTGTCAATATCAAAATGTGGGTGGAAAAGGTGAAACACCCACACCTGCCTCCACCCTCATTGGCCCCACTCTGGGCCCCTGAGCAAGGCCCTTAACCCCCACCATCTGCTCCTAAACAGGTCTCTCTTGAAAATGAGTTCTCGTGACTCAATGAGACTACCTGGATAAATAAAGTGTAAATGAAAAAATACAAGTTTAAAATAGAAATACTCACATCATTAGGCCGAGGTTGTGGGTGTGACGTGTACATTCCTGAGAGGCCACAGACAGACCAGCTCCAGCTTTTGTTGAGTTCCTGTAGTCCTGCAGTTTTCAAGCTGAAATGAAAAAACATAATGAATATGAACTTTACAGTCTATAGTTACCTGTACATATAAACACATGGAGGTGTCTCACCTTGTGACTGACAATAAAATATGTAAATTTATGAACTCTAATGAACTTATAATGATGCTCCTACTCTTTGAAGGTGAACCGATGGTACCACACCATCTCTCAGTCGGACAGTCTGATCAGTTTGATCAAAATCCTCCTGTTTAAAATCCTCAGATGAATCCTCCTCAAAGATACTTCCACCTCTTCCTCACATATTTTTCTTTGGGAAACCTTCAATATGAAAACAGATTTGTGTCTACACAAAAACATTGTACAAAGGAGGTCAATCTTATTTTCTATTTCCTATATTCTCCCTAGTTTTATTTTTTTATATCCTAGAACTTAAACAAAACTCCAGTTTTGATGCATATCTGTTGATAATGATAATGAACCAAAGCTACTGAAATAGTGAGTATGCTTGTGTAGTGAACTAGAGGGAAAGCAGTGCCCCCCTGCCCAGGTACCCCCAAGAGCCCAGCCCCCGGCAACCCCCCCGGGGCCCCAAACCCATACACCCGCCTCCACATCAACCCCAAGGCCCCACAAGGTCAGATCCCAGACTACCCACCCTCACTATGTAACGGAGCCGATCAAAGGAGCCCACAGAGATTGATCCAATGTGTCGGCAGATGCTGTTTCAAGACTAATATGATCTAACAGAAGATTTTTATACTGATTAATGCTAAGATTATTTTTATTTTTCCAATTCAGGAGTATGGTTTTCTTTGCGATGCATAAGGCAGTGAAAATCATGCGACATGTATTTTTTTCCAGGGTAACATCTTCCAAGATAGCCAATAAGCAAACAGACGGAGAGAGTGGAATATTACATTTCAGACATTTAGACAAGTCTTCACAAACCTGGACCCAGAACCTCTGAACGGGTGGGCAGAACCAGAGTGCATGGATATAATCATCAGGAATATTGCCTGTGCACTGTGAGCAGTTGTTAGATGATGTCAATCCCATCCTAAACATTCGCTGACCTGTATAATGTACTCTATAAAGAACTTTATACTGTATTAATTGTAAGTTGGAGATTCTAGTCATTTTAAATGTTCTTAAACATATTTGAGACCAGGTGTTTTGGTCAAAATTAATTGATAAATCTGACTCCCATTTTGCAACAGGTAACATTATGGAGTCATTGATTCTAGACAATTTCTTGTATATTTTAGATAATAATTTGGGGGATTTAAGATTAAGGAACTCTAACACACATATTGGTGTTTCTAACAAAGTTTTATTAAGCTTAAATTTCTTTTTTATGATAGACTTAATTTGTTGATATTCTAAGAAGTATTTATTTTCCATGTCAAATTGTATTATTAAATTATTAAATGGAATAAAGTCTACACCTTCATATATGT
This sequence comes from Nematolebias whitei, assembly GCF_014905685.2. Taxonomy (NCBI): domain Eukaryota; kingdom Metazoa; phylum Chordata; class Actinopteri; order Cyprinodontiformes; family Rivulidae; genus Nematolebias; species Nematolebias whitei. Next base: position 1,204 of record NW_023623807.1, on the reverse strand, counting down.
GTTCCAGACGTTCAATTCCCTTGACTCTCCAACCTGGGAAATTTAACATATTATTTTCTTGTAGGATGTCAGGATTGTTCCAGATGGGTGTATGTCTACAGGGGAGTAGTGAAGATTTTGTCATTTTCAAATACTCCCACCATGCTGTCAGAGAAGAGCTAATACTGATGCTTTTAAAGCAAACATGTCTTTTTATATTTGTGCTAATAAACGGTAGATCTGAAATCTTAATATTATTGCATAAAGTTTGTTCTATGTCTATCCAAGTTTCATCTAATGTATTTGGATTTAACCACTTTGAGATATATTGTAACCTATTGGCTAAATAGTAGTGATAGAAGTTGGGAAGTTCTAATCCTCCGGTATCTTTGGATTTCTGTAATGCTTTTAAGCTAATACGTGGAGTTTTGTTTTTCCAAAGGAATTTAGATATCAAAGAGTCCAGTGACTTAAACCATTCAGTTGAAGGTTTATTTGGAATCATTGAGAATAAATAGTTTATTCTCGGCAGGACCATCATTTTTACTGAGGCAACTCTTCCCATAAGTGATATGGGCAAAGATTTCCATCTAGTAAGATCATCTTCAATGTTCTTTAAAATTGGGATATGATTCAATCTTATTAAGTCTTCCAATCTAGGAGAAATATTAATGCCCAAGTATGTGATGTTACCTGATTGTAGTCGTTCATTGAGAGAAGTATTAAACACGCAGTTTATTGGAAGAGCTGTAGATTTTGACCAATTTATAGAATAATCAGAAACTTTTGAGAATGAGTTTATTAATTCGATAACATTAGATATTGAATTTTCTGTGTTCTGAAGAAAAAGTAAAACATCGTCAGCATAAAGACTAATTTTATGTTCTATATTTTTACACAGTATACCTTTAATATCAGCAGTTTGTCTTATTGCTGCTGCTAAAGGTTCAATAAAAATAGCAAATAGTGCAGGTGAAAGTGGACATCCCTGCCTGGTCCCCCTCTGTAAACAGAAGCTTGAAGATATTTGATTATTTGTCCTGACACATGCTCTTGGTGAGTTATATAATAGTTTTAACCAATTAATGAAATGGTCCCCAAAACCAAATTTACTCAATGTAGAAAATAAAAATTTCCAGTTTACCCTATCAAATGCTTTTTCTGCGTCCAAAGACAAAATAGCTGTTTCAATATTTTTACTATATGAATACTCCATTAAATTATA
>NW_023623806.1:0-4166 GCF_014905685.2 Nematolebias whitei | reverse complement strand
GAGAGTTGGGGGTTCGATTCCACCAGCAGTCACATGTTGAAGTGTCCCTGGGCAAGACACTGAACCCCTCATTGCCTCCGATGTGTGTCCCATTGGTGTATGAATGTGATAAAAGTACTGATTAGTCTCTACTGATTCAGATTAGCTTTGTATAGATCAGTCCTTCTCAAATAGTGGGGCGCGCCCCCCTGGGGGTGGGGGGGCAATGCCAGGGGGGCGCATGTGACCCTAGAAAACATGCTGTTTTTGCCACAGGGAATTTTTTTTATATTTTTTTAACCATTTTCATTTTGTCATGTGCGTTCCTAATAATAAAGTTATGAACAAATATGGCTGCCTTGTTGTTTTGGGAGCCATGCATGAATCGTGTCTCTTCCCTCTGCTGCTGACTTGATAAATAAACTCCGACCGTCACCTCCTCCGTCCTCCGCTGCTGTTATGGTCCATGCGCTCTGGACGTCACTCACAGCGTGCATGCAACAAAGAGTAAACTCAAGCGAGAGCGACACCTGCCCCCTCTTTCCTCTTGCGTTGACAAAATGATTTAGTTTTATCGATGAGTTTGTTAAAGCACAATTTACAGAAGTAATGTTTAATAAATGTTAGGACTCTATTCTTTGCTAACAAAATAAATTCACCTCCTCAGTTAAGCTGCTGTTTTTATGATTCTCTGGATGTTTGTCACCCACAGCACGCAGGTGACAAAGACTAAACTAAAAGTGAGAGTGTTACCTGCCCCCTCTTTCTCCTTTCATGTTGACAATATTTTTTTGTTTTATCGATGAGTGTGCTCATTGATCCTGACTTCCTCATTTTGATAACAAAAATAAATAAATCAGCATAAATTGTTTTATTCATTATTGATTTTTTTTTTTTAGGTCAAAGTGTTTTATATAACACTCCTGAGCTAAAATGTTGCTGATCCATTTGAATATATTATTGATTATATTTAATTTTATTTTTCAGTATCAAATGGTCCAAAATGTTTACAGTTTAAAAAATGATTTTTTTTTTTCAGGCAAATTGATGCACTTTAAGTTGTTTCTGTTACAGACTTAAAAACAATGTTAACGTTGTTCTACCTTGTAAGTTGATCTATATTCTTTTTTTTTTTTTTATGTTAATAAAGACACAATGTTAGGCAGAGGTGTACTTATAACAATTTTATAGGCATACTATTTACAGTCGCGGCAGAGAGTTTGGGGGGTCGCAAAATGTTTACTTCTTTCTGGGGGGGCGGGGCATAACAGAAAATAATCGAGAAGCACTGGTTTAGATGTAGTAGAGTGCTGTACGAATGGGTAAATGAGGGCACAGATTGTACTTTGAGTATCTTGATTAGATAGAAAGGTGCTATATAAGTACAGTCCATTTACCATTGTAGCACCAAGTGAGCAGTGTGGCCAGACAAAAAGCAACCAATTGTTGAAAATCATAACCTTGTTTTGTGTGCAGTGTTCCATCCATCATCTTTACCCTCTTTGTCCTTTCCGGTTCACAGGGGTCACTAGGGCCCATGCTCAGCAGTCACCATGTGAAAGGCGGGGGGACACACTGGACAGGTCTCCATTCCATCAGAGGGACACATAGAGACCAATAAGACAAACAATCATTCACTCTCACTCACACCTAGGGACAATTTAGAGTTACCAATCAGTTTAACATGCATGTTTTTGGTTTGTGGGAGGAAATTCACGAATGCACACAGAACATGCAAACTCCACACAGAAAGGTCCCCGGCCGGGATTTGATCCAATGACCTTCTTGCTGAGATGCAACAGCTCTACTAACTGAGCCACTGTGCCTCCTTGTGTGCACTGTTCACAAAACAGTACTCTTGGTCATGCACATCTTTTGTGTCCACCTCGACCAACATCATATCCGTCTCAGTCCACTTTGTAAGCTTGGCAGCTGCCAGTGCAGTACACGTTTGAAAGGGCAATAGACAGATTTGGACCAGCGTTTTAATAATTAATATTTGTCATAGCAGGGATTGGATTAGGACATTCAGGGCTGTAGTCTTGAATGTTTTCGGTCCTAATGCGAGCAGAGTTATAGACATTTTGGTCAAACTTTGAAAATAATTGTGCAATCTCACTCGGTACTCATTTAGTCAGTGCTCAAGCTAAACCTAGCACAAAAAAAGTAAGGAGATTTGTACTTGGAGGAATATTTATTTCTTGTAACAATGCTTCTTGCCATAAATCGTATACTGTTTGAAAGACAGTTCATTTTCCTTTAAATGCTGTCACATATGTTGGGAAAATGCATTTATGGGTTGAGGAGGAGAGTGTGCCCATGAACAACTTCCCAAACCTTCTTTGCCAATGCCGAACAGCACACAACTTATCGTCCGCCTTTCACCTTTTGACGTCAGGTGAAGCAAAGTCACTTTGAACTTCTTACTAAAATTGAACCACACATCTATACCCAGAAACAAGAAATGCTATGCCACAATATGTACCCACATTGTTTCTCTCCAACTTAATGCAGTCTTGTTGTAACTAAAGGGCCTTCCACCACTGAAGTCAATTCATTGCATTTCTAAGAAGTAACACGGCGTTTCCATTCCTCTCCCCACCTCCGGGATCATGGAAACCTGCAGTTTATTCACCATATCTCTTAATTGCCACTAACGGGGCTTCTGACTCTCGTTGCATGTAGCTTGGTACAAGCCACAATGGACATTTCTGAGAGTAAACCCAACATTAGGGAATTAATTAGGCAGAAAACAAGGGGTCATAAGAGTACAAACAGAACAACAAGGCACAGAGTTTTTATTTGGTGCTCAACAGACATAGCTTATATTCAAAGATCCAAAAGGCTAATTAGTTTCAACTTAGTCCCATTGTTTCCCCTCTCTCTGACAGCATTTTATGTCTGAGATGTTGTAAAGTTTAGTGAGAGTCACAGATTTTAAAGTATGCTCTCTGTTAAATGGGCCATGTTTATAGTTTGTACTTTTCATCTGTTTTTTATTTTTATTTTATTTTTTATCGATGGCAAATGACAATATTAGCTCTATCAATTATTCTTGTTTTTAATTTGATGTTTTAATTCACATGCCAGTGATCAGAAGGTCGCCGGCGCAGTCTCCTAGATCAACAACACCAAAATGTGGGTGGGAAAGGTGAAACACCCACACCTGCCTCCATCCTCATTTGCCCCACTCTGGGCCCTTGAACAAGGCCCTAAACCCCCACCATCTGCTCCCCTGGGTGCCCTAGTTGGCAGCTCCCTGCTCTACACAGAGGGCTGTGGTAGCTCGGTGGTCTGTGGTTATGTCACGAAGGGCATCCGACACAAAAATAATTGCCAAGTCTTGGTGCAAGTTAGCTACTGTGGCAACCCCTGAAGAAGGGAGCAGCCGAAAGAAGAAAAATTAACTTGAAAGTTCCTGGAGAAAATTTGATGGACTGCCATGTTGTGACCATTTTTTTGTTTTTGTTTGACAGTATTATGTGTTGGAGTTTGCTCTCAGCTACCACCATACCAAATTTCAGCTATATAATGTATGGAGAGAAAAAAAAAATCAATTAGTTATGGTTATTTTCTTTTAAGCTATGTTGGCCATCTTGGATTATTGATTTGGATTCAGTAGGAGATGGGGAACATTCTCAGCTATAACCACACCAAATTTCACTCTGTGTAAAAAATAGCTGAGTTAAAGCCATTAAAGTAGCTTTAGGAGATGAAATGGTCACGTTGTTTTTTGAGGGACCCCACAAAGATACCACAACTCCTACAGCCAAACCAGACATACTGGTGGAAAGACAAAAATGCCTACATTTTTATTCAATTCAATTCAATTCAAAAATACTTTATTAATCCCAGAGGGAAATTATTTGTTTTTGTAACTCGTTATCCTCATTTCATTAAGAGATGTTATAGATGCCGATGGCTGCAGACCGGAAGGACATCCTGCAAAGGTCCATCCCACAGTGGCTCCCAAGAAACTGGCCGCAGATGCTGTCCGATACAAACTGGATTCCAAAAAAGTTGGGACACTAAACAAATTGTGAATAAAAACTGAATGCAATGATGTGGAGGTGCCAACATCTAATATTTTATTCAGAATAGAACACGAATCACAAATCAAAAGTTTAAACTGAGAGAATGTTTAATTTTAAGGGTAAAATCTGTTTTTTCCAAATTTCATGGTGTCA
>NW_023623805.1:0-4166 GCF_014905685.2 Nematolebias whitei | reverse complement strand
GTGGAACGTGGGATGGATGCGCATGGTCCTGGGGAGCTGGAGGCGGACCGCAGAGGGGTTGATGATGCGGGTGATGGGAAAGGGACCAATGAAGCGGGGGGCCAGTTTGCGAGGTGTGTCCCGCAGCTTAATGTCCTTGGTGGACAACCAAACTTGCTGGCCGACCTGGTAGGCGGGCGTCTCTGAACGGTGGCGGTCAGCAAACCGTTTTGCCTGGGCTGCGGTCCTAAGGAGGGCTGCCTTGGCCTGGCGCCAGATACGACGGCAACGCCTGAAGTGGTGCTGGACGGATGGGACCGAACAGTCTGTCTCTGAGTCAGGGAACAAGGGAGGGTGATAGCCTAAGGAGGCTTCAAAAGGGGACATGCCGGTGGCAGAGGAGCGGAGGGAGTTATGTGCGTACTCCACCCAAACCAAGTGCTGGCTCCAGGACGAAGGATTAGACTCGACCAGGCAACGCAGTGTGGACTCCAGCTCCTGATTGCAGCGCTCGGCTTGTCCGTTAGCCTGGGGATGGTAACCAGAGGTGAGGCTAACGGACGCCCCGAGCGACTTGCAAAAGGAGTGCCAGACCTGGGAGATGAACTGCGGGCCACGGTCAGAGACAATGTCCGACGGGATCCCATGGAGCCTAAACACATGGAGGGTGAGTAACTGGGCAGTCTCAAGGGCAGAGGGGAGCTTAGGGAGGGGAACAAAATGGGCGGCCTTCGAAAAGCGGTCAACAACTGTGAGGATGGTGGTGTTGCCGTCAGATGGTGGAAGGCCGGTAACGAAGTCAAGAGCAATGTGGGACCAAGGGCGACTAGGGGTCGGGAGGGGAAGCAGAGGGCCAGCCGGGGGTTGAGTACCGGACTTGTTTCTGGCACAGACAGGGCAGGCAGAAACAAAGTCCTTAATGTCAGAAGTCATGGAGGGCCACCAGAAATGGGCCTTGGTAAGGGAGAGCATGCGGTTGACTCCGGGGTGGCAGGAAAGTTTATTCATGTGAAGCCATTGGAGAACCTGGGACCGCACGCTGGAGGGGACGAAGAGGGTGCCGGGAGGACCACCACCAGGGTCTGGTTCGGAGAGGAGGGCCTGTTGGACGGTGGCGGTGATGGGCCAAGAAAGAGAGCCCACAATGCAGGACGAAGGGATAATTGAATCTGAAGGCTCGGACGAGTCTGGTGGAGCAAACTGTCTGGACAGGGCGTCCGGTTTAATGTTTTTGGAGCCCGGACGGAAAGTCAAAACAAAATTAAAACGATTAAAGAAAAGCGACCAACGGGCCTGACGGGGGGTCAGACGCTTGGCGTTCCGCAGGTAGATTAGATTCTTATGGTCGGTCCAGATTAAAAAAGGTGTCTCAGTGCCTTCCAGCCAGTGCCGCCATTCCTCGAGGGCGAGTTTGACCGCCAAAAGCTCGCGGTTGCCCACATCATAATTTCGCTCAGCTTGGGAGAGACGACGAGAGAAAAAGGCGCAGGGATGGACCTTGTTGTCCAGAGGAGACCGTTGGGAGAAGACCGCCCCAACCCCAGTGTCAGAGGCGTCCACCTCCAAAATAAACTGGTGCGCGGGGTCAGGATGGCAAAGGATGGGCGCCGAGGAAAAGAGGGCCTTAAGCTTCGAGAAGGCGGCTTCAGCCTCCGGGGTCCAGTGAAAGGCTCGGGCAGTCGAAGTGAGCTGAGACAGGGGGGCGGCGACACGACTGTAATCTTTTATAAACCGCCTATAGAAATTTGCAAACCCCAGGAAACGTTGTAACTGCTTCCTGGACTCGGGAGTCGGCCAATCGACTACCGCCCTGGTCTTTTCAGGGTCGGTTCGGCAACGACCACCCTCAAAAATAAAACCGAGAAAAGAGACAGTGGAGGTGTTAAACTCGCACTTCTCAGCTTTAACGAATAATTGGTTCTCCAGCAGCCGCTAAAGAACCAGACGAACGTGGGCCGTGTGTTGAGCGGGGTCGCGAGAATAAATAAGAATATCATCTAAATAAACGAACACAAAATTACCAATAAAGTCACGCAGGACGTCATTAACGAGCGCCTGAAAAATCGCAGGGGCATTGGTTAACCCAAAGGGCATGACTAAATATTCGAAGTGGCCCAGAGGAGTGCGAAAAGCGGTCTTCCACTCGTCGCCCTCTTTAATACGGACGAGGTGGTACGCGTTTCGGAGATCAAGTTTTGAAAAGCAGGAAGCAGACTGTAACTGCTCCTGAAGTGAGTCAATAAGAGGAAGAGGGTATTTATTTTTAATTGTTATGTTATTTAAACCACGATAATCTATACATGGCCGGAGTGACTTATCTTTTTTAGAAACAAAGAAAAAACCCGCTCCCACAGGGGAGGTCGAGGGTCTAATAATGCCTGAGGCAAGAGATTCATTTATATAATTAGTCATAGACTCCCTCTCAGGACCAGAAAGGTTGTAGAGTCTGCTTGACGGCAAGGGGGCGCCAGGTAACAAGTCAATCGCGCAGTCGTAGGGACGATGAGGAGGAAGTGACAAAGCGCGTCGTTTACTAAAGACGGCCGCCAGGTCGCGGTATTCTGTAGGAACCGAGGAAAGATCGATCTCCTCTAGAGGAGGCGTGTCACGAGGGGACGCTTTAACAGCAGAGCGTAAACAATTGCTGAGGCACTTGTCGCTCCATTTATCAACACAGCCGCGCTCCCAGTTGATAACTGGGTTATGATTACGAAGCCAAGGGAAACCTAGAATTACTTGAGGAGTATGAGAATTGAAAACGAAGAAATCAGTCATTTCATGATGATTTCCTGACATAATGACATGTAACTCGGTGGTTTTTAAATTAATACAGGTCAGTGTGTCTCCGGTTAAGCCGGCGACAGAAATTGACGGTATTTCGCGAGTCGGAAGAGAATATTCTTTAACTAAATCAGAGCTGATCAAATTTTGTTCAGCGCCTGAGTCGATAAGAGCTGAAAAAGAAAAGCGGCGGTTTTGTGTTTGAATGACCATGGGAAGTAACAATTTAAATGGGGAGGTTAACGCAGACGTTCCCACCAGTAACTCCCGCTTTACTGGTGGAAGTTCTCGTTTCCCCGAAACGGACAGTGGGGCAGAAAGTGACCGGAATTACCACAATAAATGCAGAGACGGGCAGATACACGCCGCTGTCTCTCTGCAGGAGTCAGCCGTGCGCGCCCCACCTGCATAGGCTCGGGGGAGCGATCCCGTGAAGGGAAAGAAGATGATTGGCTGTGACCAGGAAGCAAGGAAGACTGGGAGTTGTAGTTCACAGGGGGCTGATTCGAGGAAAAGGACTCGTAGCGAGGGGTCGTAAACCCGGAAGTGGGGGAATTGTGGGAAACGTAGTGTCGCGGTGCAGGCTTGGGCTCACCTGGAGGAGTCGGAAACCCGGAAGTCCAGGGTCGATGGGAACTGTAGTTTGTTTCTCTTCGCCTCTCCCGGAAGCGGTCGTCGATTGAGATGGCAAGGTCTATCAGCTTGTCGAAAGTCTCGGGCTCATCTCGCGTAGCCAGCTGATCTTTGAGAAAATCAGAGAGAGCGTTAAGGAAAATACCTTGGAGGGCGGGCTCGTCCCATCCTGTTTGGGCAGCAAGGATCCGAAACTCCAGAGCGAACTCCGAGGCATTACGATGGCCCTGTCGTAAGTTCAACAATCGCTTGGCGGCATTTGAAGCCTGCAGGGGACGGTCAAAAATCCTGCGAAACTCCCGAAGAAAGAGGGCATAGGAAGCAGGGGGGTTATCATGACTCAAGAGGAACGAGTGAGCCCACCGGAGAGCGTTACCTTTGAGCTGGCTTACGAAGAAGGTGATTTTGGCTGTGTCCGACGAGAACTGGGAGGGAGCCCCCTCGAAGGCGAGTCGGCACTGGAGCAGGAAGCCGCCACATTGGTCAGGGTCTCCGGTGAAAAACTCAGAAGGTTTAATGAAAATTTGTTGGACAGGAGGAGTGGGACCAAGAGCCACGGGGGCTGACGGAACGACTGGAGCTGGGGAGGCAGAAGCTTGCAGCTGACGTTTAATGGAATAAATCATACCTCCGAGCTCCTGAAGGTTGGACTGGACCGTGGTCTGGTGAGTCAGCACCTGATGAATTACTTTGTCCATCCTGTCGATCCGCTCCTCCGCGGGAACAGGGGAGGTCTGCTCGCTCTTGGTCTCATTCTGGGTCTGTTGTGGCTG
>NW_023623804.1:368-4167 GCF_014905685.2 Nematolebias whitei | reverse complement strand
TCAATGATCGAGGACCAGTGGAAAGGCAAAGCAGCCTGGATTTTTTTTACTGCATTGTATTATTATATTTCTCCTGAAAGATACTTTGGAGCTTTTGAAATGACTGAAAATCCTGTTAATGTCCACTGATCCTCTATCATCCAGTATCTGCCCAAAGGTGTAAATGCCAGCACTTCTCCAGGATGGCAGATTCAGCATCCTGCCCTCACAGACCACCTCAGGGTTGTTGAAAATTGGCAGCGAGAGATGAGCTCTGTACTTAACAACTGTTGTTAGAAGAGGTCTGACCTTGTTCCAGGCTTCAAGGGATTCAGATTGAAATTCAGTGATTTGTGTTTGTTCAGGACTAGAAATGGAGCACAGGTTGAATGTGCTTCTTGTGCCAAAAGACTGAAGGCAGGTTTGAAAATAATCATGCCAGGTATGTTTAGTTGGGGATGTTAAGGACCTCGTGATGAGTTTAATTCTTATTGCTTGTTTTTTGGATAAGATATCAACTAATTTGAGTCCTCCTTGTTTAAACGGAGCAATCGTTGTTTTGTGAGCAACTAAGTTCCTTTTATTTTTCCAGATGAACGTTGAGATTTCATTGTTCAGTTTGTTGAGTACTTGATTTGGGAGGTCATAAACACTGAGGGGATAAATGATTTTCGAGATTATTAAACTGTTAACAATAACCGTTTTTCCTTTGATGGTTAATTTTCTTTGTTTCCACAAATTGAGTTGTTTTTGGACTCTGGTTAAAATGTTTTTCCAGGTCTCATCTCTCGCTGCTCTCTGCTGCTTACCAAGGTACACGCCCAGGACCTTGACCTTGTCCTCTGCCTCCCTGAAATCCCACCTGCCCGGTGTCCGAACCGCCCCTCCACAATACATGATTTCTGATTTTGAGGTGTTTATTTTTGCTCCTGAAGCTGAACCATATGTATGTAAGTGTTTGATGATCAAATCCAAACTGTCTTCATTTGTTACTGTGATCGTTGTGTCATCTGCAAACTGAAAGATTTTACTGATGTTACCTTGTGGTGATTTTATGCCCTGAATGTTTTTGTCCTGTTTGATTAGAATGGCGAGGGGCTCGGCCACCAGGCTGTACAGCAGGGAGGACAGAGGACACCCCTGCCGGACTGACCTGTGTAAACGGAAATAATCTGTGAAGTGACCATTACATTTGATTTTGCTTTCTGCATTTGAATACAGTAACTGTAATTTGCTGATGAATGACTGACCAAAACCAAATCTGTTTAGAACTGCCCATAAGAAGTTGTGTTCTACTCGGTCAAAAGCCTTGCTGAAGTCTACACTGAGAAAGATACCTTGGCTGTTTGACATGGATTGGATAGTATGTTTTATTGACAATATCGTGTCTGAGATGTTTCTTTGAGGAATGCCGTATGCTTGGGATGGACTGATTATGCTGCCTGCAACCGTTTTTAACCTGTTTGTTAGTATTTTTGCATATATTTTATAATCTGTATTCAATAAACTGATGGGCCTGTAGTTGTCAAGATCATTCCTGTTGCCTTTATTTTTATAAAGAATTGTTATGATTCCCTGAGCAAAAGTCCTGGGCGTGCACCCCGTTTGCTCCATGACAGTGAACACTTTGAGTAAGATTGCACTGATTTGTGTTTTGAATTGTTTGTAAAACTCAGCAGAAATACCATCATGTCCTGGACTTTTATTAAGATTTAATGTATTGATGGCATGTTGAATTTCCTCATCTGTTACAGGAGCATCACAGCAGAGACTGTCCTCCTGGGAGAGTGAGGAGTGGATCACACCGACAACCCTATTTATTTTGTCTTCAGGGATGTTCTCACTTGTGAAAAGATTTGAATAAAAAGTTTGGACTGTTTCTAAAATGCTTGTGATGTCTGACACTTTCTCTCCTTTGTTATTTATTAGTTCATTAATTGTTGCGTTGATTTGTTTTTGTTTCTCCTGTGCTAAAAAGAAAGCTGTAGATTTTTCTCCTTCTGTTAAATGTTTGGCTTTGCTCCTGATTATAGCTCCTTTGCATTTGTTTATTTCGATCTGGTCTAGCTGCTTTTTTATTATTAAGTAGTCTGTGATGTCTCTATCCCCGTCTCTTTCTAAATTATCCAGTTCAATATTTAATTGTTTTCTCAAATTATGTTCATTTTGAAGTTCTTTCCATTTTTTCTGTTTACTGTACTTGATGGTAATGTTTTTGATCCTGAGTTTTGCTTGATCCCACCAGTCTAGCAGGTCGTCAGTGTGATCCATCTCCTCAGTCAGGGTCTGCAGTAGGACACCGATCTTACCTCTGTAAACCTCATCCTGGAGAAGAGCAGCATTCAGACACCACAGACCCCCATTTCTGGTGCCTCGCCCCATCCCGACCTCCAGGAAGGAATGATCACTCCAGGCGTTCTCTCGGATGAGACAGGACGACACCTCGGGGACAAGAGAAGACGAGATCAGACACAAGTCCAGTCTTGATTGCTTCAGTTTTCCTAAAATGACCTGTTTTCTGGTGAATTGTTTTTTCCCAGGATGAAATAATCTCCAGATGTCTATTAAACTGTTGTTGGTGATTATGTTGAAAAGTGTGCTTCTGCTTGAGTCTTCTGAGAATGTACAGGTGTTGGAAATGTCAGACCTTGTAAGAGTAACATTAAAGTCACCAATAATGATGCAGGTGTTTGTGATCCATTTTCTTAAGTTCAGAAAAAAACTCTTTCTTTGTGTCTCAACATTTGGTGCATGCATATTAATAAGCCGGCACATTTTGTTATTATAGAAAAAATCTATTATGATTAATTTTCCTTCTGCGTCTTTGTGAATTAAATGACTACTGGGATACAACCCCTCCCTAATGAAAATAGCCACACCTCCCCCACAGCTGTTGGAAATGGATGAAAACATTTTACCCTTCCATTTGTTTGAGATTTCATTTTCTTTTACACTGTCCCATTTAGTTTCTTGTAGACACAAAATATCAAAATGGGACTGAAAAATAACAGCTTGTGTTTTTTCCTCCCCACGGAGCCCACGGGCATTAAGAGAGAGAAGCAACAGATTTACACAAAAAAATGTTGTGATCATTTTTTCACTTTTCTTTTTGCTTTTTTCCCCATCAAGGTGCCGAGTCGTTTCCTGGTCTCTAAAATGGTCGAAAGATCAAGGTCAAGGTCTGTTTCCATGTCAGGGATTAATTCTGAATCGTGTGGCAGGTTTTGGAGCGGAGTCTGGAAGGAGGGCAGCTGGCTGGGCATTAGGACCTGGGAGTCAGCGGCTGCTTGTGCTTCTACCGTGGGAGGAGGAGCAGCGACTGCTCCCCGCTCCTCCTCACCCTCAATCCCCGAAGCAGAGCCTGGCGGAGTGTCCGCCTGAGAGACCCCTGCGTGGGTGGTCTGTTCCTCCTCTCTTTCTGGTCCTTCCCCAGTCTGTTCGCTGACAGACTGTGCGCCCCGAGGGGCTTCATTAATCTCCAGCTCCTCCTCCATCTGATTGTCACTCTCGCTTCCCTCCTCCTCATTCACCTGAGCAGAACCTTGAACTTGATCTTCAGACTCACTCGAATTACAAATGCAGCCATCAAAGTTGTTGTGACAAACTTTACATTTTTTAACAACTTTTTTATTTGAGCATTCTCTTGCGTAATGCCCCTGGACTCCGCAGGAGTGACACATAAATTCAGGGCAGTCTCTGAGAACATGACCGGGCTGAATGCAGATCCGACACACTTTAACTTGCCTGTCATGTATCACTCTAAAATATTCTGGCCCCATGGCTGTGTTGAACCTGACTGAGTATGGCAGAGACTGCACAG
>NW_023623804.1:0-268 GCF_014905685.2 Nematolebias whitei | reverse complement strand
TCATGTATCACTCTAAAATATTCTGGCCCCATGGCTGTGTTGAACCTCACTGAGTATGGCAGAGACTGCACAGTATCTGTGAATTTAACTTTCACAAACCTTGTTCCATCCGCGATCTTGGTTCCTGGCCACACCCGACGCTTAATTGGTGAAACCGCGTTGACTCCCCAGCTGCGAAGCTTTTGTACAATCTCCTCATCTGTCACGTAGGCAGGGAGACCGAGGAAGGAGACGACCAGTTCATCATTTGTTAGTTCTTTCGCCATTA
>NW_023623803.1:0-4167 GCF_014905685.2 Nematolebias whitei | reverse complement strand
GATCTGTTTCAATGTTGTTGTGTTCATGCGTGCACATCTGCTCACAGACTCATGTTCATGTTTGTGCTGATGTTCAATGTTTTATGTTATGAGTGCTTAGTGTATATTTAGTTGATGTTTTTCTTAGTTCATATCTTAGATGTTGTTACTGTTTTTCTTATACATTTTATTGTTGGATGTAACTGGGACCTTGTGTACATAATTTCGCTCCACCACATGTACCACATGAGGTGCGAATGACAATAAAGAAACTCTGACTGTGACTGACTCTGACTCTTGGAGCGAATCGAATGGTTCCTCCAGAACAGGCGACGTCAGCAGCAGCCCCCGCTGCTCTCTCCCTCCTGGAGATTGTAGTGTCTGAACGAGGGGGGCTGAGCGGATGCTCTCACCCCCCCCCCCACCCCCACCCACCCCCACCATCTGGCAGGAAGGTTTTTGGCTCCACCCTGGCTTGCCCTCCTGATCCCATCTGGCCTCGTTTCCCAGCAGTGACACTCTACTGGAACGAGGCTGCAGCCGGACCTGGTAGACTGAGCGCGCCGGTTTCCACATCCGCGCCCATCACCAGAGTGGAGGGGTTTACCGAGTGGAAATTCCCTCGGTGCCCCCCACCGGAGCCACGCTTGGCGGTGGCTCTCGGAGCAAAGATGTCCAGGTTGGACCAGCGTCCTACACTTTCGGGGAGGCATGACCAGATGGTGACGTCGCTCTCCAACCGAGCTCACCAGCATGCGTTCCAGGCGGCCGCAGCGAACAATAACGTTGCACCGCTGACGTACAGCATCTCAGAGGCCGAAGGGACAGACTTGCCTGAGGAGACAAGAGCTCCCTCTGCAGGGCGTCTGACGTCACCCTTGTAAATGAACATATATTTGTGAGATATTATTCATAAATTAAACGGATTCTTTCATTTTTCTGGACTGAGTTATATCGTGCCTTGAATAATTAAATGTGACGTGAGACGTTAATTTTCTTTGACCCATCAAAATGAATGCGGTCATTTATTAACAGAATCAAAGTTTAACATCAAACATTTACATTAATTTGGCAAATTGATTACAATAACACATAATTAATTAGCTTTACAATCAGAAACCATACGGCCATGGTTTCCAGCTTCAAGCTTTACAACAGACATTTCTGAAAATATCTGGATTAATTACTGGCAGATAGAAGAGTTTTAAAGATGGGAAATGAAGGAGTTTAAATGGAGAGAGATGGGTGAAGATGTATGTGTCTGTATAAGATGTAGGTCTGTAGACCAGAACAACACGCTCCTTTGGACCCAGCTTATCCCACGGTACACTTTGGTTGAGATCGACTCTTTACCTTTGCAGATGATAGTTTCGGCGTCAGTGTAGAGTTTCCTTTCAACTCTTTCCAGCATCTCCGTAAGAACAGCTAAAACCTCAGGAGTCGTGAGATCATCCCAGAACAGATTTCTTCATTGTTCCTCTGAACTTCTCTCGTTCAGGGACTTCTCGTTTGAGGTCCTCCCTGGAACGTTGTTCAGCTTAGTTCCCGTTGTTCTCCAGCATTCTGCATTCCAACATTCTGAACTCTGCTGCTCTCAGCATTCTCTGCATTCTCTGCATTCTCTACTGGAACTAGGAAGTGTTGACCCTTTTAAAGAGTTCAGTTCCGGTTCCTCTGAGAACTTCCTGATTGGTCGCAACGAACCAACAGTGTGTGGTCTTAGTGATGTAAGAGGTTATTAAAAGTCAAGGTGAAAGATTAGGTTGTTTAAGAACAGACAGAAAGATGTTTTGAAGAAACCGAGACTTTTAGGTGCCAGTTCTCCTTCTATCTATCTGAAAAAGTTAAACATGACATTTCTCTCCAGTAAACATGTAGTTGACCGAAACTTGACTTTTGACCGACTTACAACCTGCTCATTTCAGACAGAAGATCAAGAAAATGAATAATTACTCTGTAACAGACATTAACTAGATTTCTACTTTGAATGAGGATTAAAAATCATTTATACTGTTTCACAGTTGATTTAAAATGAGTAGTTCACTTCAACATTTAAAATGGTTTGAACTAAACACACTTTTGATTATCAAGACATTTGTAAAATAGTAATGATAATAAAAAAGAGAGTGTTCTTTCAATTGATCAGTGCAGGACACACTTAGAAAGTCTCTGGATGAACTTAATTTTGTGTTTCTGGACTCAAATCAATGAAATGACAGTTCTTGTCCCAGAAAGGCCCTCAGGGCCAGATTTGACCTGAGGCTTAGTTCACTACACCCTCAACCTGTGCACCTTGTCTGCTGTCTGCCTTGTCTCGCATCGCAGCCTGGATGACAATGGCTCAGAGGTCCACCTAGTTTGTCACGCCCCCTCCCTGTCGGAGAGGCTGCAAATAGTCTCGCTGGAAGGCCCCATCACGACGGACGAGCTGTTTGGAGCCAATTTCTAAGCCGGAGGAAGTGTCGGAGACTGTGCGCCATTTGATTAAATCGCACCCCTCCTCTTGCCCCCCCAGCCGCTGGAGAGAGTGCCGTGTCCAAGACAGCAGAGACGCGCCACAGCTGCAGCAGCGTCTTCTCGCTCCGCCGCCAGCCCCTCCCGTCAGAGTAAAGCCCTCCTCATCCCGACAAGCTGCAGGGCTCACGGGGGAGAAGATTTAAAAATGATTCATTGCGGAGGATGGGTGTGCATAATGATGGTTTGAGTTTTTGGAATAAAACGTAAACATCATTCAGGAATTAAAGTGTCTGTTTTCAGCCTGATTGTCAGTTTGTTTGATCTCACAGCGGCTTTTCCTCACACATCCTCCACACACAAGCGGGCCGGTGTACTCCAACAGGGTTTAAATCACCGCAGTCCGAGAAAACAGACAAAATGCACGCGTGAGCGACACAGCAGTCAAAGTGAATGTTTTCAGCAGACCGAGTCCAGTGGGAAACCTCGCACTCAGTGCACGCCAGCTCACATCAGCATGGATGTGAGCCCACAGCCTGTGCGCGCACCTTCCCTCAGCGCACGCCAGCTCACATCAACACGGATGTGAGCCCGCAGCCTGAGCGCAGCACAGAAGCGCCGCAGTATCTGCAACCCTCATCCACGGTCTCACATGCTCAGGGGGCGCGCGCACCTTCCCTCAGCACACGCCAGCTCACATCAGTATGAATGTGAGCCCGCAGCCTGCTTGTGGCATAAAAGTGCCATGCACCCGCGGCAGCCCTAAACCTTCACGGTTCCGCATGCTCGGGGGCGCGCACTTTCTCTCAGCGCACGCCAGCTCACATCAGCATGGATGTGAGCCCGCAGCCTGTGCGCGGCATAGGAGCACCATGCACCCGCGGCAGCCCTAAACCTACATGGTTCCGCACGCTCAGGGGCGCGCACCTTCTCTCAGTACACGCCAGCTCATATCAGCATGGATGTGAGCCTGCAGCCTGAGCGCAGCACAGAAGTGCCGCACCCTGCGGCATCAGCAGTCCTCTCCTTCACGGTTCCGCATGCTCAGGGGTGTGCGCATTGTAGTAGATGTAGTGAACCTGATCTGACCCTGATCTGACCCAGATGACCTCAAATCTATCAGATGGACAGAGACTGTTATTTCATTGATCTGAATACAGTTTGAGCCATCTGGTGACTCTCTTTCTTGAATTAATCAAGCAGAAAAGACAATTTTTATAATCATCACTGTTTTACAAATGTTTGATAATCAAATTGTGTTGGTTCACTCAATGTTACAGGTTGAAGAGAACTACTCATTTTTATTTTACATAAACAGTAAGTAATGATTTTTATTCCTCATTCAAAGAAGAAATCAGGTTAATATGCATTTCTTGATTTTCTGTCTGAAATGAGCCAAGCAATGTAAGTATGTTAAAGGTCGGTTTTCGGTCAACTAAAATGTTTACCGAGAAAAATGTCATGTTTAACTATTTGAGAAGATACAACAGAGTGAGACTCCACGAAGTCTGCTTTTCTGCAATAATCTCTCTGTCAGTTGTTGAACAATCTCATTCTCTGACCTTGGCTTAGATAACATCTTACGTCACAAAAACACACCTCTTTCTGGTCCATCCACGAATCAGAAAGCTCTAAAGTGAACCCGGAAGTCAACTCATTTAAAATGTGGCAACTTCCCAGTTCATGTGAGAATTCCAGAGAATTCCAGAGAGTTCCAGAGAATCAAGGAGAATC
>NW_023623802.1:0-4167 GCF_014905685.2 Nematolebias whitei | reverse complement strand
ACTTGCCTGCCTTTAACTGCCTGTTGGATTGGACCCCTCTGGAAACCCTGGACCCTACACAGAGTAACTCTACAAATCCACCTGTAAGAAAGAAACAAGACTTCACAATCTATTTCCTGTACTACCACCTTGCCTGACCATCCTGACCATGCCTTTACTCTTCCAGGGGTTCCAGCCAACCAACATGTATATATGTAAATAAGTACCACTGTAAATAAATTTCACTGTGCACTTTTCATTGAGTCTTGTGTCATTTTGGTTCTCGTTATCTACTGGGTACCTTGAGTCGTAACACTTCAGCTTCCTCAAGAAGTACAGTCTGCTCTGTCCCTTCATGTAGATAGCTTCACTGTTGCATTTCCAGTCCAGTCTGTTGTCCAGGTGAACCCCAAGGTATTTATACTTCTCCACCACCTCCACTTCTTCTCCCATGACGGAAATAGGGTTGGACCCTTTCCTATTTCTCCTGAAATCTACAATCATCTCCTTTGTTTTGTTCACATTCAAGATGAGATGATTGTTTCCACACCATGTCACAAAGCGGTCCACCAGTTCCCTGTACTCAGCTTCTTGTCCATCTCTGATACACTCAACCACTGCAGAGTCATCACAATATTTCTGCAGATGACAGGAGTCTGTTTTGTACTGGAAATCTGAGGTGTACAGAGTGAAAATGAATAGTGAGAGTACAGTCCCCTGTTGTGCTCCTGAGCTACTGACCACCTGGTTAGACACACAACCCTTCAGTCTCATGGACTGTGGTCTTTTTGTCAAGTACTCTTTGATCCAGGTGATTGTTGAGGCCTCCACCTGAGTCTTCTGGAGTTTCTGACAAAGCAAATCAGGCAGGATTGTGTTAAATGCAGTGGAGAAATCAAAGAACAAGACTCTCACAGTGCTGTCTGCCTTTTCTAGATGACAGTGAGTTTGCTGAAGCAGGTGTATGATGGCATCTTCAACTCCAAGTCCACGCCAATAATCAAACTGCACTGGGTCCTGATATGTGCTTGTTTGTTTAGTCAGGTGGGCCAACAGGAGTCTCTCTAGGACCTTCATGATGTGGGATGTCAGAGCAACAGGTCTAAAATCATTGAGAGTCTCTGATGGGTGAGTTTTCTTTGGCACTGGAACAAGGCAGAATGTTTTCCACAACACTGGAACCTTCTCCTGAGTCAGATTAAGGTTGAAGAGGTGCTGCAGAACCCCACAGAGCGGCTCTGCACAGACCTTCAGGACTCTGGGATTGACACCATCTGGACCCGCAGCCTTATTCCGGTTCAGTCTCTCCAGCTGCTTCCTCACATGACTTCTAGAGAAGCAGAGGGGGGAGGCAAAGGACGTATCAGCATATTCTGATTTGGTTGAAGACCAATATGTAGAACATGGGTCCATGACTGAGGTGGTAGATACAATATCTGAGGTTTGACAGGACAGCCTTGGGTCAATGGAGGGTGGTATGCATGTTTGGCTGTGGGCAAGAGAGGAGGATGCTGAGCTTGTTCCTGAACTGAACCTATTGAAGAACGTGTTCAGTTCATTGGCTCTGTCCAGGCTTACATCCTTCTGATAATCCTGCTTGAAGCCTGTGATCTGTTTCATCCCTGACCACACCTCTCTGATATTGTTTTGCTGGAGCTTGCTCTCCAGCTTCTTCTTGTACACCTCCTTGCTGTTTCTTATCTTGACTTTTAGCTGCTTCTGTGTACTCCTCAATAATTGCATGTCTCCCTCCATGAAGGCTCTTTTTTTCTGGTTTAGCAGTTCCTTCAGGTCAGTGGTAATCCAGGGTTTTGTTATTAGGGAAGCATCTCACTGTTCTGGTGGGGATGGTGTTGTTTGCACAGACGTTTATATAGTTGGTCACACACTCAGTCATGGCATTGATGTCCTCTCCATGTGGCTGGCACAGTGCATCCCAGTCTGTAGCCTCAAAACAACCCTGCAGGGCTTCTTCAGCTTCCGTTAACCATTTTCTCCACAAATATCTCCACCTTTAGGTTTTCACAGCCAGTAAGTCTGAAGATCTGACATTTAATGAGTAGAAGTCGAGGTCAGGCTTTAAAAGACCCGCTGAAAGTAGGAATGGGAGCTCATTCAGACTGCTGTGCACATCTGGATTTCTGAAACTTGCTGTGCATTGTGCAGGTGCATGGTGAGTTGTAAAAAGTCTGAAAGTCGATTTGTTCATAAAACTGAACAAAAGCCAAGACAACACAATCACTGTCAATATTTCACAAACTTCCAAAACTGCTTAATATGAAACTTTTTGTTTTTTCTTCATGTTTGTGCCTTCCCTGCCACGCGCCTGTATTTTTCAGCAGCAACACCTGCTGCTCAAGAGGAAACTTTAGCGAGCGCTGCACGTCTGAAGCATCAGAAGAAACTGCAACTCTTCTTTCTTGATGCTATAATTTGCACACGCCTTGAGTTGTTCATCCATATTCCTCCGCCTATAGAATCCTGTTGTAGTGGATGAAGAGACAACATACTCAAACTTTATGACAGTAACTGTCATCACTCCGGTCACCATGAGAGAACAGGGCTCCTCCTGTGGTGTTTCTTCTGACTGTCTCTTCTGTCCTGTGCTGCCACATGAGCACTATTTAGTGACAAGGAGTAACAACGGTAAACAAACAGAAATGCATTCTGGGTAAGAACACAACAGATCCATGGCTGTTCAAGGAGCTGCTTTCCCTTTTCCTCCCTCCTTTCCTTAGGGTATTTGTAAAAATTCCAGGATAACATTTTTTCTGTTTTTCTTTATATCAACACAGTGATTGTCAGGCAACATGGACAGGTGGGATGCAGGCCCACCTAAAACAATCATTCACCCCACAAAGTAGTTCCTCCTAATAAATAATGCATATAAATAATTTATTTACTGAGCTTATTCTGTATTGTTCAGTGCTGTGATTTATTTTTCAACTATTTTGACCATTTTTAGTGGAATTTAAAATTGTTGTAATTTATCCTCAGTTTTTTATTTATTTATCACTATTTTTTTTTTATTAAACCAGGCAAATCCTATCTCTTTTGCATGGGAGGCCTGGGCCTGAAGGCAGTCTAACATGCATGATTTTGGTCTGTGGGAGGAAACTGGAGTACCTGGAGAAAACCCACACAAGCACGAGAAGAACATGCAAACTCCACACAGAAAGACCCCAGGTCCGACCAGGGATTGAACCCAGGACCTTCTTGCTGTGAGGCAACAGTGCTAATCACTGAGCCATCATGCTGCCATTATGGGGACGTACAATTCAACAACCTGCATTTGTCAAGTGGATCCGAACGTGCGAACAGCGATCAGAACAGGCAGGTCCAATAGTTTTATTTGGGCTGTCTAATTTTCTGTCTTGTAGACACATTCAGCTGGTTTTAGCGCTTGGATACGACCTCTACCTAGACTCGGTGTGTGCTCAAACACAGGAATAGCTGCAGCAAAACCTGCTGAGACCAACAGTGGAGATATTCTGTTTTTAAATTCATTTGAAGCAGACTGGGGTGGGGAGACAGAAAACTGAGAACAGAGGAAAGTCAAAGAACAGGATATTTCTTTATTCAATCAATTCCTTTGCTTTTGTGTGTGTTTGTGGTGAGTTGATGGTTGAAGCAGTGGTCGTGTAACTGAGTATTTGTGGATTTGATTCCCAGTTTAATTTTCTATTGATATAATGTATCATCATTTGTCATTTTATTATTGTAGAGTTACTTTACTTAACTTTTCAGCTGGGGGTGGGAGGCGTTTGATTCTCTGATTTATTAGACAGGACTGTTTTTCATGACACAACCTCGACATGCAGGAGGGAGAGAAAAGACATACATCCACAAAACAACAATAAATTTAAATATTTAGCAACATAGATCTTTTTTTTTTATTTAAAGAAAATGTAACACAATTTATAAAAATGTGTGTGGTTAGTGATTCAGGAAATCACTAATATTTTTACGCAGGAGCCACCACTGTATAAACAAGCGGTACGCCAATGTCCCCCTCTGAGGTATGTGAGCAGTGAATGTTTGTAGTTTTTTAGATGAGTGTTTTTCTGGACTAGAACTGAACGGTGAATGCAAACAAACCTTAATGCTTTTGGTGCAAGATATTCAAATGGGTGGGTGTTACACTGTGTATAAGAGCAGAGGAAGGTTGATTCTTGTTAGGGTTTTTTT
>NW_023623801.1:0-4168 GCF_014905685.2 Nematolebias whitei | reverse complement strand
GTGATCAGCTGGTTTTGGTTGTCGCAGCAAACTGGTTGATCCACTCTAAGAAGGTGCTATTTAAGAGACTGAGCTGAAAACAGCACCTCAGACTGAGGAAGTCTCTTGGATGAGAGACGAAACGTTTCTAGATTTCTTTTGCTTTGTTTTGCTTTTGTTTTTTTGAATGTCCAGAGGACCAGATTGAACTTTTTTGGATAAACACATTTACAAAATTACAATCATTAACAAAATTTAGAGGAAAAAAAATATGGACAGAGTTTCTGCCAACCAGCTTTTGAGGAAAGAGATGACAAAAGTCACTGTTTTAAAGCATTAGCTTAGCATTAGCTTAGCGCCAACCTCTGAAAGCATGTTTGACAGCTGCTACTCTGTAAGTAACCTGTTAAGCGGCTTCTCAGGCTCATCTATGACCATTGGTTACTGATATTGGCAGTCAGTTTTGGACATATAAGGTCTCTCCGTCTCGTCTCCTCAGAATAGTGGACATTGATGACGTCTACATTGGCTTGCTGCTGAACAGTTCAGCTATTCCAGGCCGATTGTTCCTACACCGCTCTTATGATTTTCACTCAGGTTCTTTTTCACCCCATGATGATGATGAAAGCCTTAAGGGCCCAGCATATTCCATCCGAAGCTGAAAAGTTGACGTGCGGTCACGTGGTTGTGGGATGTTCATTTTTGCACACACCTTTCATAGTCCACAAGCCACAGGTGCAGAGCTCCTGGGAAACCCCTCCTGCTGCAGTACATCCCTGCACGAGTTTCTTCCCACTATTCTCCACTCCGTCTCTGCATCTGCCCTTTGGCCACAAATCTATCATGAAGAAAGCGCCACACTTTTCAGCAGGCAGACTCCTCCAAACACATCTGCATGATCTCCATCCAGAAGTTTTTTGACTAATTTAGTGTGTTTGAAGAGTCTTATAGATGAATGTCTGAGTGCATTTTCACATTGACGAACACACTCCGAAACCTGACCAATCACAATGTACTTGGCTCATATTCCTGTGATAAAACGTTTGGCTTAATGTAAAGTGCTATGTATTGACATCATTGTATGTTCCCATACATTGGCGAAATTGGTTCTCTGCATTTAACTCATCGCATCTGGGATACACCCAGGTGGAGCAGTGGGCAGCTATGTACCGGTCAGCGTCTGTGGAGCTATTAGAGATTAAGTGTATTGCTCAGAGACACCATGACGTGGGAATGGATGGGGATCGAACCTGGGACCTTTGGATCCCGAGTCGGCTGCCCTGCCTCTACCCCATCTCGGCCCCAAGACCCAAGGCTTGGGTCTTGTGTCACAAAGGGGCAGGCAAAGCTGCTCTGAGAACAAAATGATGCAATTTTCGTCACACAACTACAGTATATCAGTGAGAGCCGATTTTACCGCTTCGGATAGAGTATGCAGGGCCCTTAAGTCTGCTTGCCAGGCATTGAGCGATAGATTGTCAGGAAGCTTCGCTAAAATGGTAGATAGACTGTACTTGTATACAGTAGCGCTTTTCTATCTACCGGTAGTCAAGATACTCAAAGCACTTTACAACACAATCTGTGCCCTCATCTACCTCCACACAAACATTCATACAGCACTCTACTACAGTCATAGTCAGAGATTCTTTATTGTCATTCTACCACATGTGGCACATGTGGCGGAATGAAATTATATACACAGGGTCAAAGTTACATCCAACAATAAAATGTAAAAGAAAAACAATGATAACATCTAAAGATATGAACTAAGAAAAAACATCAACTAAAAATACACTAAGCACTAATAGCATAAAAACATTACAAACATGAGTCTTTGTGAGCAGATGAGCATGCATGAACACATCAACACGAAACAGATCAGCAGCAACATGATGTGATTTTTTTCACAGTGATAATTCTGGTTAGATATTCATGAGTCTAACAGCCTCAGGGTAGAAGCTGTTCTTCAGTCTAGTGGTTTTACACTTAATGGTCCTCAACCTCCTTCCTGAGGGGAGTGGGGCAAAAAGTGTGTGTGCTGGGTGATTGGGGTCCTTCATGATGCAGGTGACCCTCTTCCTGCATCTGGAGGTGTAGATGTCTGTGATGGTAGGGAGGCTGATTCCAACATCTTCTGTGCAGCCTTCACCACTCTCTGCAAAACTTTTCTTTCTGCAGCTGTGCAGCCTCCATGCCACACATTGATGCTGGAGCACAGGATGCTCTCCACTGTACACCTGTAGAAGGAGGTGAAGGAAGTGCACAGCTTTACAGAGCAGCTCTGAATCTGCAGAGATTAATCAGAGCTTTAGATCACAATCATACGCCGATAGGACACTTTCACATTTGACTGCTGGTAGAATTGAACCCCCAACTCTCCTATTGGAGGACCACTGCTCTAACCACTCAGCCACAGCTGTCCCCAATATATTCCCAGGATCCTGTTCTGCTCAATCATTCACTGTGAAACACCTCTGCACCACTTCTTCAGGTATTTATTGGTGATTATCAACATGGTGTATATATGGTGCATTATCGCCACCAACTCAGCCAGTGTGAGAGTGTGGACCGGAGCAGCCAACTAAAAACAAAACCCACCTCAACACAGCTAACATTGCTCTTCCTCTGTGATCTGACTGTTGAACTGAGCAGCAGTGCAGTAAAGTGGTATGGGAATATTTTTACAAGTTTTGAGTATGTGCACACATTGTCAGAACTAATACCTGATATCAATTTCAAAATTGATGCATCTTTTAATCTAAGAAGATTTAATGATGTTGAAGCAAGCCAAAATGCCACACTGATTTTCAAAAAACATCATCCTGGATATGTTTGTATCCCGATAAAGTCAATGTTCATACAGTTTTAAATAATGACTCTGTACTTCATTTGTCAAACCCTGGAGCTCACTGTTGGAAACAATTTTGTCTTTCGGTCACTTTTGTGATGCTTGTGGTAAATGTCATATTTAAAATGTGCAGGTGAGGAAAACTGTGATCTGATGCAAAAATTGTACAAAGTGCTTTGACCTGCTGAAGCCGATAGTTTTGTGCCAGTATATAATTTGTGCTATTTGGAAACAACAGTGGGACAGAGCTAACAGTGGGTCACATGATGCACAAAAAATGTTGCAAAAGTCGAGTTCTACATCGGCTTCGTGAATCAGGACCAAAGCTTTTATATCTATATGTCACCAGGACACTGATCCATGGTGATAAAAAAGCTGGCTTCACGGTGTTCTGGGCTGATGATGGACTGGATACTGGGCCCATCCTGCTGCAGAAAGAATGTGTTGTTGAGCCCAATGACACAGTGGACACGCTGTACAACCGATTCCTCTTCCCAGAGGGTATTCAAGCTATGGTAAGCAAATCTAACATGATCCGAACATTTGGCTAAGCTTCATGCACACATTAAACTGCAGACTGAGCTGTGACTCCTGGTGTAGGTGGAGGCGGTGCAGCTCATTGCTGATGGAAAGGCCCCTCGAATTCCCCAGTCAGAAGAAGGAGCAAGTTATGAGGGGATTCAAAAGAAAGCCAATGCCAGGGTGAGTGTCTCATTCAGGAGGACGGGTACCAAAGAGCGCCATGAGAATGAGGTGAATGTGTAGGTTTTTTTCCTTCTTTCAGCTGCTCACTTCTTCAGAGGGTCGCCACAGTGAACTAAATTACACAAAGACTTGGGGATTGTTTTTAAGCCGGTTGCCCTTCCTGACGCAACCACAGACCACCGAGCTACCACAGCCATCTATGTGGAAAAGAGAGCTGCCTTCTCGGGCGCCTGGGGGAGCAGATAGTGGGGGTTGAGGGCCCTGCTCAGGAGCCCAGAGTAGGGAAGATGAGGGTGGAGGAAGGTGTGGGTGTTTCACCTTTCCCACCCATGATGTTGTCGGCACAGGGAGTTAAACCGGTGATCTTCCGATAACAGGCCCACATCTCTAACCTCTGCATCACCAGTGACACAGGAGAATGTGTGTGTGTGTGTGTGTGTGTATATATATATATATGTGTATATAAGTGGGGTATATATATATATGTGAATATATGTGTGGTGTATATATATATATGTGTATATATGTGTGGTGTATATATATATATATGTGTATATATGTGTGGTGTATGTATATATATATATATATATATATATATATATGTGTATATATATATATATATATATATATATGTGT
>NW_023623800.1:0-4169 GCF_014905685.2 Nematolebias whitei | reverse complement strand
CTCCTCCAGGACCAAGAACAGGTCACATTTGGCTATAAATTAGGCTCTCAGTCTTCTCAGTACGCTGAGATAGCTGCAATCCTAATAGGCCTACAGATGGCAGTAGAACGCTCCATCCAGACGCTAGTCATCTGCACTGACTCTAATTATGCTCGACTTAGTTTCTTGTGTCATCTCGCTCTGTGGAAACAGAACGGTTTTCTCACAAGCAACAAAAAGGTGGTAAAACACAAAGAGCTTTTCATGACATGTGACCACTTAGTGACGTCACATGATCTACAGATCTTCTGGAAGAAAGTTCCAGGACACTCCAGAGTCCCAGGCGATGACAAGCACTACAATGACCTTGCAGACTCCCTAGCCAAAGAAGGAGCCGTTGACGGACCCACGTGGTCCTTCGACCCCTCCTGGCTACTCAACACTCAGTCGTCACAAGCTACAACTGAGGTAATGGCAGTCACACGTGCACAGGCTGCAGCTAAACCTGCTGATAACACAGTTTCTGTGCGCCCAATGCTGACTGACCCAGACATCATCCAACTTCAGAAGTTGGATCCTGCAATTAACTCGATGATGCTGTATCTGACTGACCCAGACAAATACACTCCATCGAAAGACGAGCTGGATTCCAATCCAGACCTCAAAGTCCTCTTTCAGCTGCGAAAACAGCTAAAACTACTTAAAGGCATCCTAACTTTCGCTCATGGACGGACGTCCTCACCTGTGTTCGTGGTCCCCCATGACCACAGGGGGTTATGTTAGTCCATGCACATGACCTTCCGTCCGCAGGACATAAGGGTGACAATGCCACGCTGAAAGCATTAAAACAAATTGCTTATTGGCCTGGAATGAAAAAGGATGTCAAGGACTACATAAAAGGGTGCCTGATCTGTGGCCAGTTTCAACCATCCAGACCACTTCACAGAGCACCACTGCATAGTAGAGGCATTGCATTTCCATGGTCGGACCTCCAGATTGACTGGGTCGGACCACTCACTAAGACCTCTAGAGGAAATAAATATTTTCTCACGGTAACCTGCGCGTTTACCAAATGGGTAGAATGTCTACCAGCCCCTAATGACACAGCACAAACCACTGCTATGTTATTAATGAATCATGTATTTTCAAGGTTTGGACTTCCCCTTAGGGTGAACTCAGACCAAGGTACACACTTCACAGGTGAAGTAATGAAGGAACTGTGGAAGACGCTAGGCGTCAAAGCCAACTTCCATATTGGCTACCACCCACAGGCTTCAGGCCAGGTTGAGAGAGCAAACAGGACTGTGGTGAGTATTTTGAAAAAATACGTAGCCGCAAACCACAAGGACTGGGACGTGAAACTCCCTCTGGTCCTCATGGCCATAAGGGCCACTCCACACACGTCGACTGGCATCGCTCCTTTCGAGATGATGACGGGTCGACAAATGACTCTCCCTCTGCACCTGTTGTACCAACCAGGCGATGCTGCCATGGCAACAGCCTACACCACACAACAATACATGAAAGACTTGGAAAGACACCTTAAGAACACTTTTGCTTTCGCACAGAAAAACCTGGAAAAATCAGCTGAAGGACGCAAAGCGTACTACGACCAAAAGGCCTCTTACGAGGAACTCCAAGTGGGAGACAGGGTCTGGTACTACACGTTTGCACCCAAAACTGGGAGAGTAGAGTCCGGGACCGGAACTCTCGCCCGTAAGCTGATGCCCAGATGGACTGGACCCCATCTGATAGTCGACAAAGTGTCTCCAATTATCTACCAGATAAAAATCAGTAAAGGCCAAAAAGAGCCAACTGTTAAATGGGTACACCGTAACCAGGTTAAACCACACAAGGCGTGCAATAACTCCTTAGGAGACAAAGACATCACAAAATCAGACCTCGTGGGAACAAGGGTCATCCAAGCTGAAGATAACTAATGGATAATAAATTTAACCATAGTTTAAACTCGCAGGACCTACCCTTGATAAAACGGGACAGCGTGACTGAAATCTGGCAACCAGGGTGAGGAGAAGCAGTGAAACGATGTTTCTAGATGCTTAGTCACTACTCTTGTCGGTGTTGGAACGTTGTTTAGTTGATTTTGGTTGTTTCTGAGGTAAGAATGAATTTTGTTGTGTAGTAAGTTAGAGACTAAGAAGCCTTTAACCATGCCAACATGCAGTTCATTCACTAAATTGCAATCTTTGCGGAGTCAATGTATATTATTGCTACTTTGAGTACCATAATCTACATTGATCTCACAACGCTTAAGCCGAACCTACTCGAACAATTCTATTCGGGGGAATAGCTAATTCTTTTTGATAAGTCTCGCCATAGACTTCCAAAACATTTATGGGAAAACCAAACACCCAATCTCAAGTCGTTCGTCTAAAAGACAACAGACAATTACACCAAACTATATTTTACCATGTAAAGCTAACTTAAACCAAGTTAGAAATGGAAAAATAGTTTGGAACACTTTTTCTATAGGCATAAACCCCTGTAGTACCCCTATTCAGCATTCTCCACCCCTTAACTGGTAGTTGTAGCTGTTCCCAACCATAATAGCTTACACACCAGGTGCATATAGTTTAAGGCCTTATGTAAAATCCCCTTCATAAGCCCACCTTAAACCACATAATTGCATGACACATTGAACCAGAACGGCACAGGCTGGACGTCGCTGGAGACAACCTTCGCTGGAGGCGACCTGCAATCCTGACGTTGGTCTCCACTCTTCATCCAGTGGCCGCTTCTTCAGTTCAATCCAAGGGTACCCCTCTGTATGCTGATTAATCAACACTTCCAATCGCTGTGGATTTACCGTTGTGGATTATATGACTTTTTCCAATGGATTACAGACTCTGTTTCCAAGGGGTTAAAGCATTGCTACAATGGAATTATCGAGACGATATGGGATTATAATCAACACAATGGAATACCAAGAACATTGTGGAATTACCTTGACTTTGTTTCCTTGCTGGATTACTTCTGACTTTGGTCTTCCTTGCTGGATTACTTCTGACTTTGGTCTTCCTTGCTGGATTACATCAAGCTCAAGGACATTTGAAGGTCTAAGTTCACGGTTGGAATTCATCCCCATGGACAGGTGATGATTTCCAAAGGGGGGACTGTAGTGAACCTGGCCTGACCCTTATCTGACCTCAAATCTACCAGATGGACAGAGACTGTTATTTTCATTGATCTGAATAAGTCTGAGCCATCTGACGACTTTCTTTCTTGAATTAATCAAGCAGAAAAGACAATCCTCTATAATCATTACTGTCTTACAAATGTTTTGATAATCAAATTGTGTTAGTTTCACTCAATGCTTACAGGTTGAAAAGAACTACTCATTTTTATTTTACATAAACAGTAAGTAATGATTTTTATTCCTCATTCAAAGAAGAAATCACCTGAATATGCATTTCTTGATTTTCTGTCTGAAATGAGCCAAGTCGTAAGTATGTGAAAGTTGAAGCTTCGGTCAACTAAATGTTTACTGAAGAAGAAATGTCATGTTTAACTATTTGAGAAGATAATCAGAATAGAGACTCCACGAAGTCTGCTTTTTGCAATAATCTCTCTGTCAGTTGTTAAACAAATTTCATTCTCTGACCTCGACTTTTGATAAACACCTTACGTCAAAACCACTCCTCTTTCTGGTACATCCACGAATCAGAAAGCTCTAAATTGAACCGGAAGTCGACCCATTTAAAATGTGGCAACTTTCCAGTTCAAGTTAGTTCTAAAACAGTTCTAAAACAGTTCTGAAGTTCAGAGAGTTGGAAGAGTTCTGGAGCGGTTCTCATGTAGTTCGGAAGCAGTTCTGAAGCAGTGCTCAAGGAGTTCTGAAGAGAATTGGTTAGAATTCATGGAGAATGGTGAAGTGAATGGAAGAGAATTCGAGAATTCAGGAGAGTCAGAGACGTTGGAATTATAACTTCTGTTTGAACAACCCACGCACGACTATCTAAGGATTTCAGCAGCTCTCAACGGAGACGCTGAAAGGTCTGGAGGACTCTCTATCGAGCTGATCTATCATCAACAAGGTAACGGTCTCTTCTTCGACTAAAGTGTACCAGAAGCGAGCTGAAATCTGATGAAGCGTGCACGTTCTGGTCAACAGATATAAATTCCCTCACATAGTTCTCTGTAAGATAATCTCCATTTCATCTTAAACTCTT
>NW_023623799.1:0-4169 GCF_014905685.2 Nematolebias whitei | reverse complement strand
GGACCGTGTAGGCTGGGCTCCCCTGAATGAGTCGGGCGGGTGGTGGGAGGTCGGTGGTGGGTCGAAAACGTGGCAGGACAAATGGCTTGAGTCTTGAGACATGAAACGTTGGATGAATGCGCATGGACCTGGGTAACTGTAAGCGAACAGAGACAGGATTGATTATTTTGGTAATCAGAAAAGGACCAATGAAACGTGGTGCTAGTTTCTTAGATTCCACACGGAGAGGAAGGTCCTTGGTGGAGAGCCACGCTTTCTGGCCCACCTTGTACAATGGTTGAGGCGTTCTCCTGCGGTTAGCCCCCCGAACGTACCTTTTGGTGGCCAAAATTTGGGCTCTCCTGGCTTCTCTCCAGACTCGCTGGCAACGTAAAATTGCGAGTCGTGCAGAGGGAACCCGAGCTTCTCTCCCCTGGACTGAAAAAACAGGGGGTTGGAATCCATAGACAACATGAAAGGGTGAAATACCTGATGTAGAGGATGGAAGAGAGTTGATTGCTTGTTCAATCCAAGGGAGGTTGGACGTCCATTTCCTCGGGTCCCCCTCGCAGAGGAGCCGAAGCTTGGTCTCCACCTCCTGGTTGGTACGCTCAGATTGTCCATCCGTTTGGGGATGAAAACCTGACGAGAGGCTGACCGAGATCCCTAGCAGGTTGCAAAACTCCCTCCAGAACTTGGAAATGAATTGGGGACCTCGGTCAGACACAATGTTCTGGGGGAGCCCATGGAGCCTGAAAACCTCCTTGGCCATGATAACGCTGAGCTCCTTGGAAGAAGGTAACTTGGGGAGAGGAACCAGGTGGACCATTTTTGAAAAACGGTCCACAATGGTCAATAACACTGAATTACCCTCAGAAGGGGGTAATCCAGTCACAAAGTCCATAGCAATATGTGACCATGGGCGTGAAGGAATTGGCAGGGGTCGTAGCAGCCCGGCAGGTGGGCGATTGGAAGACTTGGCACGATTGCATTCGGGACATGACTTGACAAAGTGCTTGGTGTCCTCCGTAAGCGTAGCCCACCAGAATCGGGCGCGAATGAGTTGGAGGGTCTTGGTGATTCCTGGGTGACAGAACAACTTTGATGAATGGCATAATTCAAGAACCTCTTTTACCTTTTGATTGGGGACAAACAGGCGCCCCCTAGGACAGGTGGGTGGACGTGGCTCGGAGAGTTGGACTTGTTGGAGATCGAGTTCTAATTGAGTCAAAGAAAGACGTACGGTCTCAGGCAGGATGAACTCGACCTCTTCTGAGGGCCCTTCCTTGACCTCAAAGACCCGGGACAGGGCATCCGGCTTGGCATTCTTGGGCCCGGGTCTGTAAGAGAGGGTGAAACTGAACCGAGAGAAAAACATAGCCCACCTGGCCTGACGGGGATTGAGTCTCTTTGCTGTGCGAAGGTACTCCAGGTTTTTATGGTCGGTCCATACCAAAAAGGACTTCTTCGCACCTTCCAGCCAGTGCCTCCATTCCTCCAGGGCCATCTTGACTGCCAAAAGCTCACGGTCTCCCACGTCGTAGTTTCTCTCAGCGGGGGAGAGTGCCCTGGAGAAGTAAGCACAGGGGTGGATCTTACCATCTGTGCTGCGCTGACTGAGGATGGCGCCCACCCCGGTGCTGGATGCATCGACCTCCACAATGAATTGTTTCTCGGGGTCTGGAGAGTGCAAGATTGGAGCAGAGGAAAACAATGTTTTGAGCTTCTGGAATGATTGGTTGGCAACGGAGTCCCAGATGAACTTGGTCTTAGATGAGGTGAGAAAATGAAGAGGAGCTGCAACTGAACTGTAGTTCTTAATGAACCTCCTATAAAAATTTGCAAAACCGAGAAACCTTTGCAGCTGTTTACGATCCTTGGGCTTAGGCCAATCCACCACCGCTGATACCTTCCCGGGTTCCATGGATACTTGACCTGGAGAAATGTTGAACCCAAGGAATGAGGTGGACACTTGGTGGAAAGCACACTTCTCTGCCTTGACAAACAAGTTGTTCTGTAAAAGGCGGGTTAAGACAGCTCTGACATGGCGACGGTGAGAAATGCTATCTTGTGAAAAGATAAGTATGTCATCAAGGTAAACAAAAGCGTAAATGTTAATCATGTCACGAAGGACATCATTAACCAGGGCTTGGAAAACGGCAAGAGCGTTGGTGAGGCCAAATGGCATAACAAGATATTCATAATGGCCATCTGCGGTATTAAAAGCCGTCTTCCATTCATCTCCCCGCCGTATCCTGACCAAATGGTAAGCGTTGCGAAGATCCAGTTTGGTGAATATCAGCATTTTGGATTATATCAAAAGCAGAGTTCATGAGGGGCAGAGGATACTTGTTCTTTATGGTTATTTTGTTAAGTTCTCTATAGTCAATGCATGGACGAAGTGACCCATCTTTCTTCCCTACAAAGAAAAAACCTGCACCAGCGGGGGATGCTGAAGGTCTAATGATACCAGCTTGGAGGGACTCTGTTATATATTTCCTCATGGACTCTTGCTCGGGACCCGACAAAGAATATAATCTACCCCGAGGGGGGGTAGAACCTGGGATCAGGTCAATACCACAATCGTATGGACGATGTGGCGGAAGGGACGTAGCTTTTGATTTATTAAAGACCTCTTTCAAATCATGGTACTCTTTAGGTACCTGACTTAGATTAGGATAGGTCTCCTCATTGGCTGTGACAAGGGCTGGTGAACTGGGTTGGCTCTGAATACATGTAGAATAACACTCATTAGCCCATCCTACAATCTCTTGGTTCCTCCAATCGATTTGGGGGTTGTGTTTGCGTAACCAAGTGGAACCTAAAACCACTGGGAGTTGGGGTGAATCAATAACAATGAATCTGATCAGTTCCGAATGGTTGTTGGCCGACACCATGGTGACTGGAACAGTTTCAAGACTAGATTGACTTAAAGGATGACCATCTAAAGCGAGGACCTTATGGTTGTTAGGTGATGGAACAATGGTCAGATCTATGGATTTGGCAAAGGTTTTATCAATGAATTCCGTGTCGGCCCCTGAATCAATAAAAGCTGAGACGATGACGGGTTGACCACCCTTTATTATGAACTTGACCTTGGACTTGGACATGATAGGTGGAGAGGACTTGATCTTATGACTAAGACTCAACAGGAGCCTCTCTTCTCCTGCTGAGCCTGGTCTTTTACTGGACAATGATGACAATCATGACCGCCTTGACCACAATAAAAACAGAGATGGTACCTCCTCCGACGTTCTCGTTCCTGGGTGGTCAGACGACTTCTTCCTAGTTGCATGGGTTCCGTAGCATACAGAGGATCCTGAGGGCTCTTGGTTTGTTCCGTTTTAGGTTCATGATCCACAAGGTGATGTCTGGTTCTGGACATGGCTGTGGCCTTGCCTCGACTCTGTTCACGGTCACGCTCACGCTCACGCAGGCGAAGGTCAACACGGGTGGCCACCTCCTCCAGCTGGCGTAGGGATGAGGGATAGTCCATTGTTGCCAGCACATCCTTAACATCTTCATTAAGCCCCCTGAAGAAGGCGTCAGTGAGTGCGTGTTCATCCCACTGTCTGTCTGCTGAAACAGAGTGAAAGTGAATGATGTATTTGGTTACAGAATCCTTGCCTTGTTTAATATCAAAAATTCTTCGGGCTGCCTCTCTCTCAGGGAGGATGGGGTCAAAAACCCGACACAACTCTTTGGAAAATTCAGAAAAATTACGACATACCACGCCACCTTTTAACCATTCAGAAGTGCCCCACGTCTTGGCTCTTCCAGCGAGAAGTGAGACAGCATAAGCTACTTTAGCATGCTCAGTGGGAAAACATGAAGGTTGCAATTGAAATTGAATGTCACACTGAGTCAAAAATGGTCGACATTGCTCAGGCTCACCTCTGAAATGTTCAGGGGGGGCTAACCGTGGTTCTCTTGGTGCAGGAGTCAACAGGGTTTGGTTGATGACTTGGTTTGACTGTTGGGACAAAGCTTGAAGAGAAACAACCATTTCCTGAAGCCCTTTCTCAAGTTTACTAACAGCCCCTTCTACCTTAGAGCACCACTCTCGGGTTGGTGTTGGATCCATAATGGCCAGATTCTACTGTCATGAACCAGAGGCCGGATCGCAAACAACAACAACAACCACTGAGAGGGTTAAAAGATTTATTGTGAAATAAAGTAAAACTCTGGAG
>NW_023623798.1:0-4169 GCF_014905685.2 Nematolebias whitei | reverse complement strand
CGACCCAGGGTGGAGGGGTTCAGAGGGTCCACCACAAGGGGCTTGACCTGAGACACATGGAAGGTAGGGTGAATTCGCATGGAGCGAGGGAGTTGTAACCGGACAGCAGTGGGGTTGACAATCTTGGTAATGGGGAAGGGTCCGATGAATCGGGGTCCCAGCTTCCTAGAGGAATCCTTGAGGGAAATGTGCTGAGTGGAGAGCCAAACCTGCTGTCCTACAGAGTACGGAGGAGCAGGAATGCGACGACGATCAGCCCCCCGTTTGGAACGGTCACGAGTCCGTAGAAGAGCCTCCTTGGTCTGCCTCCAAATCCGTCTGCAACGTCGTAGGTGGTGCTGGACAGAAGGAACCGATACATCAGCCTCCTCACGGGGAAACAGCGGGGGCAGGTAACCCAGGGAAGCCTCAAAAGGAGAGAGGCCGGTAGCAGAGGATGTGTGGGTATTGTGGGAGTACTCGACCCATGGAAGAAGGGAAGACCAAGAAACTGGGTTGTTTTCAATGACACAACGAATGGCAGACTCAAGTTCTTGGTTGCAACGTTCAGATTGACCATTGGACTGGGGGTGATATCCCGAGGACAAACTCACCGAGGCGCCGAGGGCGTTCCAGAAGGCCTTCCAGACCCGGGACACAAATTGAGGACCACGATCCGAGACAATGTCCAAGGGTATGCCGTGAAGCCTCAAGACATGGACGACCAAGAGTTGAGCAGTCTCCATTGCAGAGGGAAGTTTTGGCAATGGAACAAAGTGTGCAGCCTTAGAGAACCGGTCGATGATGGTGAGAATGACCGTGTTCCCTTCAGATGGGGGTAAACCCGTCACGAAATCCAGTGCGATGTGGGACCAGGGACGACCAGGAATAGGAAGGGGGTGGAGTAATCCCGTAGGGGATTGATGAGTGCTCTTGTTCTGAGCGCAGACAGTGCAGGCTGACACAAAACGCTTGATGTCCCGGCGCAAGGTAGGCCACCAGAAGTGTCTCTTAGTAAAGGAGATCATGCGGTTGACGCTGGGGTGACAAGAAAATTTAGAAGAATGAGCCCATTGAAGAACCTGGCTGACCACAGACTTGGGGACAAACAAGCGGTCAGGTGGGCCATTACCAGGGTCGGGTTCAGACAGTTGAGCCCGAAGGATGTCCCTCTCGATCCCCCAGGATGTGGCACCCACCACGCAGGAGCCAGGAAGGACGGGCTCGGCAGCTTCGGGGGAATCAGAGGACGAAAACTGTCTGGAAAGGGCATCAGGCTTCACGTTCTTGGATCCCGGCCGGTAAGAGATGGAAAAATTAAATCTGGTGAAAAACAGGGACCACCTGGCCTGTCTAGAGTTCAGTCTCTTGGCACTCCGAAGGTAAGAGAGGTTTTTATGGTCAGTGAGAACGATGAAAGGTAACGCCGCCCCCTCCAACCAATGCCTCCATTCTTCGAGCGCCAATTTTATGGCCAGCAACTCACGATTGCCCACATCATAGTTGACCTCAGCAGGAGACAATCGACGTGAGAAGAATGCACAAGGGTGGACCTTGTTGTCGGTAGGGGATCGTTGCGACAGAACAGCACCCACTCCAGAGTCCGAGGCGTCTACTTCGACAAGGAACTGCAACTTGGTGTCGGGGTGAGTCAGGATGGGAGCAGAGGAGAAAAGCGCCTTGAGCCTCAGGAAGGCCATCTCCGCATCCCTGGTCCAAGAAAAAACACGGAGAGAAGAGGTGAGTCTGGTTAAAGGACTAGCAACTTGACTGTAATTCCTGATGAAGCGGCGGTAGAAGTTGGCGAAGCCCAGGAAGCGTTGGAGTTGTTTACGGTTAGTGGGGGTAGGCCATTCCACAACCGCCTTGACCTTCTCAGAGTCCGTCCAAACCTGACCACTCTTAAACACAAATCCCAGGAAGGTCACAGAGGGCACACTGAACTCACACTTCTCCGCCTTGACGAACAGTTGATTCTCCAACAGACGCTGAAGGACAGCCCGAACGTGCTGAGTATGTTGGTGTTGGTCCTTGGAATAAATGAGAATGTCATCTAGGTAAACAAAGACAAATTGATTCAAAAAATCCCTTAGCACATCATTGACGAGTGCTTGGAACACGGCGGGAGCATTAGTTAGTCCAAAAGGCATTACCAAATATTCAAAATGACCGAAAGGCGTTCTGAAGGCCGTTTTCCATTCATCCCCCTCCTTAATACGAACCAGATGATACGCATTTCTAAGGTCCAACTTGGTGAAAATTACAGCTTCCTGTAGCTGCTCGTAGATGGATTCAATGAGAGGTAGAGGGTATTTGTTCTTTACAGTTATTTGATTTAGTTCTCTGTAATCTATACAAGGTCTCAAAGATTTGTCTTTTTTGGCGACGAAGAAGAAGCCTGCTCCCACTGGAGAGGTAGAAGCGCGGATAAGGCCGGAGGATAATGATGCGTCAATATACTCCCTCATGGTCTGTTTCTCAGGACCAGATAAATTATACAAACGACAAGAAGGCAAGGGAGCACCAGGAAGCAAATTTATTGAGCAATCATAAGGTCGGTGAGGAGGTAGAGATTGAGCCCTGGATTTGCTGAAAACCGGGGCCAGATCATGATAACCGGAGGGAATTAAGGTTAAATCAACCTCCTCCTC
The DNA here is from genome assembly GCF_014905685.2 of Nematolebias whitei. Classification (NCBI taxonomy): domain Eukaryota; kingdom Metazoa; phylum Chordata; class Actinopteri; order Cyprinodontiformes; family Rivulidae; genus Nematolebias; species Nematolebias whitei. Next base: position 1,539 of record NW_023623798.1, on the reverse strand, counting down.
CTCATAACAAGACGGAGGAGAAGGGGAAATCGCCGACCTGAGACAGTTAGCAGAGCAATCCTGACTCCAGGCAATGATTCTCTGGTGCTTCCAATCGACCTGCGGGTTATGTCGTCTGAGCCAAGGAAATCCTAATATCAGTTGAGGGTTATTAGAATGGAAAACAAAAAACTCACTCAGTTCATGATGATTGCCAGAGATGATGAGCTTTAGAGAAGTGACTCTGTGGGAGATGGTGGAAATGGTCTGACCAGTGAGTGTTGTCATAGAGAGGGGTTGATCCAATCTGTCCAAAGGAATTGACAGTCTCTCCACCAAGCTGTCACTGATAAGGTTTTGTTCCGCTCCAGAGTCAACAAGCGCCTGCACAGAGAAATTTGAATTGTTATGACAAATGGAAGAAGGGAGAGTCAGACGGTTTTCAGGAGAAATGTCAGAAGCGCCCACCCGAATCTCCTGTCTTATGGGTGGGGCCGACCTTTTAAACGCAGGGGGCAAGAGGCAATGAAATGTCCCTTCTTACCACAGTATAGGCATTCTTTTGCAGAAAAGCGACGCTGTCTCTCCTCAGGAGTGAGACGGGTGCGCCCAACAATCATTGGTTCCACAGGGTCAATTTCAGTATTTGGAATATTTGGACGGCAGCGGCTTGTCAGATCCGGAAGTGGAATTCCGGAAACGGAGGAACTCTGGGAGTTGTAGTCAAAACTGCCCCGACACTCTCTGAAGCGATCGTCAATGCGAATTGACAGGTCGATCAAATCGTTCAGGTTGTCGGGATGATTTACGAGGGCTAGTTGATTTTTAATGTGATCATTGAGGGCACTCACAAACACTCCCCGAAGAGCTAGGTCCTCCCATCCGGCCTCTCGGGCCGTGATCCGGAAGTGAAGTGCGAAGTCCGCCGCAGATTGGTTCCCCTGGCGTAGCGCCATTAGCTTCTTGGAAGCGGTCTCTTGGTGCAGGGGACGCTCAAAAACCCTCTGGAAATCATTAAAAAAAAAGAAAAGGCACAGTCATTTACTGAGACGGAGCTGAAGTATGCGTTCGCCCACCTCAACGCCTCCCCTTGAAGAGAGGAAACTATGTGGGAAATACGGGACGAGTCAGAGAAAAAGGTTCGTGGAGCTCTGCTAAAGGCTAAATTACACTGTAACATAAACCCTCCAAACTCCTCGGCCTTACCAGAAAATAGTACACTGGGTTTTATCTCGGGCTCACGGATAGTGTGTTGATTTGAAGATCCAGAAGGTTGTGAGGAGAGGTTGGAGTTAAATGTCTCGGTGTGGGAAGATGAAGATACCTTCTTTCCTAGCTCGTGGACCATACTACCCAGTTCGGTTAAATTCTCGGAGAGTTTCTGTTGTTGTTGTACAATCTGTTGAAACATATTTTCAGTAGTGGTTATTCGGTGTTCTTGGGAAGCTAGAAGCTCTTGTAGCTGATCCTTCTCGGCCTTGTCGTGAGTACTCATGTTATGGCTGAATCATTCTGTTACGGTTTAACAAAATGGTACTCAAATTCAGACAAGGCTGAGAG
>NW_023623797.1:0-4170 GCF_014905685.2 Nematolebias whitei | reverse complement strand
CTCCTCCAGGAGCTGCAGAGGAGCTGTACCAGAACTGTTGTCTTTTCACTTGTAAATAAACACAGTTTCTTTTGTATTCCACCTGAGTCTGTCTCGTTCCGGGTCTCATACAAATCTGGGTTCCCCTCGGTTACGACAGAAATGCTCCAGCCAAAACAGACCCAGAATGAGACCGGGAGCGAACAGACAACCACCATCTCACAGGTGGAACGGATCTCCAGACTGGAGACCATGTTGCAACAAGTTCTGACCCAGTAACGTGCAGCCCAGTCCAACATGCAGGAACTCGGAGGTATGATTTACTCCCTAAACCAACAACTTCCACCTCCTCTTCCTCCAGATCCGACCGACACGCCTGTCCCCAGCGTTCCTCGTGAGACGCCTGTCGCAACCTCTCATGGTCCACAGCTGCTCGTCAAACCGTCTGAGCTGTTCGCCGGAGATCCCGACCAATGTGGGGGTTTTCTGCTGCAGTGCAGACTCGTTTTCGAGGGAGCCCCGTCTCTCTACAGCACAGACTCTGCAAAAATTATTTACTTTATTAACCTTCTCAAAGGTAACGCTCTACGTTGGGCTACTTCTTTCATGCAGTCCCACGTGGACCCCCCGGCTACTTACCCCCAACTCCTGAAGGAGTTTCGGCGGATCTTCGATCGCCCCCTGCAGGCTTCAAACGCAGTAAAACGTCTCCTGGGATTACCCTGGGATTACGTCAAGGCCGCCGTCCTGTTTCTGAGTACGCCCTGGAGTTTCGGATCCTGGCGGCTCAAACGAGGTGGGACGAACTCGCTCTCCAAGGTGCGTTCCTAAACTCTCTCTCTGGCCAGATAAAAGACCAAATCGCTGCACGAGACGAACCGGAAGGGTTTGACCAACTTATCGATATGGCCATTTCCATTGATGACCGTTTCCGGGAGCGGAGGCGAGAACGGGACTACAACTCCCAGAAACCTTCCACTTCCGGGTTCGTGGCCCCTTCAGGTGAACCTCGTTATTTTAAAACAACGAAAGAGAATCATCTTTTGAAGACGCCCCCGGGTATTAATTCTTCTTGTTTGTCTCCCCAGAACAATTTTCTCGTGCCTCCTGAGCCAGAACCCATGCAGATCGGGCGAACACAGTTGTCGTTGGAAGAGCGAGAGCGCCGTAGAAACGCTAACCTCTGCATGTACTGTGGCAACCCCGGTCATTATTTACCTCTCTGCCCGTTTCGGGGAAACGAGCGAGCACACCAGTAAAGCGGGAGATACTGGTGGGTAACTCAGCTCTTACCTCCCCATTTAAACTCCTCTTGCCCACAGTTATTCAAATAAATAATTCTCGTGTTTCCTTATTGGCCTTGGTTGACTCGGGCGCCGAACAAAATCTTATCAGTTCGGACCTGGTTGCCAAATATTCTTTACCCACTCGCGAGATTCCTCCTATTTCTGTTTCGGGTGTAACTGGTAAAACGTTGGCGCTCGTCCAACAGAAAACTATTGAGCTTCATGTTATCATCTCTGGCAACCACCACGAGATGACTGACTTTTTTGTTTTCGACTCCTCCGTTTCTCAGATAATTCTAGGCTTCCCCTGGCTAAAGGCGCACAACCCAGACATTAATTGGGAGCTAGGGCGAGTTGAGAAGTGGAGCAATAAGTGCCTCAAGAACTGTCTGCGCTCCGCGATCGCCGGGCAGCCAGTGGTCACTTCTCCTAGTGAGAAAGTAGATCTCTCCGCTGTTCCCTCTGCCTACCACGACCTTGCGGCGGCGTTTAGCAAACAGAGATCCTTATCACTCCCTCCTCACCGTCCCTACGACTGTGCCATTGATTTACTCCCTGGCGCCCCCTTGCCGTCTAGTCGACTTTATAATCTCTCGGGTCCTGAGAGGGACTCCATGAAAGAATATATCAACGAGTCCCTCGACTCTGGTATTATTCGTCCCTCCACGTCTCCCGTCGGTGCAGGTTTCTTCTTTGTTTCAAAGAAAGATAAGACTTTACGTCCCTGCATCGACTATGGCGCTTTGAACAACATCACTGTCAAAAACAAATATCCACTCCCTCTAATCAATTCCCTACATGAACAAATGCAATCCGCCACTATTTTTACCAAATTAGATTTAAGAAATGCCTACCACCTCTTTCGCATAAGAGAGGGCGACGAGTGGAAAACAGCATTTAAAACACCCCTCGGCCATTTTGAATATTTAGTTATGCCTTTTGGTTTAACAAATGCCCCTGCGGTTTTTCAGGCCCTGGTAAACGACGTTTTGCGCGACTTCATCGGCGACTTTGTGTTTGTTTATTTAGACGATATCCTTATTTTTTCCCGTGACCCCGCTCTGCATGTGGAACAGGTAAGGAGGGTTCTCCAGAGGTTACTGGAGAACCAGTTATTTGTTAAGGCCGAGAAGTGCCAATTTAATGTCTCCTCGGTTCCCTTCCTTGGTTTCATTTTTGGGGAAGGCCACTGCAGGACCGACCCAGAAAAGACTAAAGCTGTGGTCGAATGGCCTAGACCCGAGTCCAGGAAACAATTGCAACGCTTCCTGGGCTTTGCAAACTTTTATAGACGCTTTATTAAAGATTATAGTCGAGTGGCAGCCCCTCTTTCTCAGCTCACCTCCACCTCCAGACCGTTTATCTGGTCGCCTGAGGCTGAAACTGCTTTCTTTAAACTAAAAACTTTATTTTCTTCTGCACCCATCCTCTCTCACCCTGATCCACGCAGACAGTTTATCTTGGAGGTTGAAGCTTCAGATACAGGGGTAGGGGCGGTGCTGTCTCAACGATCCTTGGAGGACAACAAGGTCCATCCCTGCGCTTTCTTTTCTAAACGCTTATCCCAAGCAGAGCGAAACTACGACGTGGGAAACCGTGAACTCTTGGCAGTTAAGCTGGCACTGGAGGAATGGCGGCACTGGCTGGAGGGCACGGAGACCCCGTTTTTGATTTGGACTGACCATAAAAACTTGACTTATCTGCGGGACGCTAAACACCTGAACCCCCGCCAGGCACGTTGGTCACTGTTTTTCACCAGGTTCAATTACGTTCTTACCTTTAGGCCCGGCTCCAAGAACGTCAAGCCGGACGCACTGTCCCGCCAGTTCGCCCCCCCTGACAACACGGAGACCGAGGAAACCATCCTTCCCTCCACCTGCATCATTGGGGCCCTCACGTGGCCCATCGAAGAGGAGATCCGGGAGGCCTGGAAGGTGGAACCAGACCCTGGTGGTGGCCCCCCTGGAACCTTGTTCGTGCCTACTGCTCTACGCCCAAAGGTACTACACTGGATTCACAATGTCAAACTCTCATGTCATCCAGGTTCCACCCGCATGATCTCCCTGGCCAGGATTCACTTCTGGTGGCCAGCCATGTCTGCGGATATTCGAGAGTTCGTTGCTGCCTGTCCCACGTGCGCCCGCAATAAGATGGGCACCCAACCCCCCTCCGGCCTCCTGCAACCTCTGCCCACCCCGAGCCGTCCGTGGTCCCACGTCTCGATGGACTTTGTTACCGGACTCCCACCCTCTGAAGGTAACACAGTCATTCTAACCATAATCGATCGCTTTTCCAAAGCGGTCCACTTCATTCCTCTGTCCAAGCTCCCCTCTGCAATGGAGACGGCGCACCTGCTAACGCAGCACGTGGTCCGACTGCACGGTATCCCCTCGGACATCGTGTCGGACCGTGGACCACAGTTCGTGTCCCAGGTTTGGCGCTCTTTTTGCAGGACATTGGGAGCCACCACCAGTCTCACCTCGGGCTACCACCCACAGTCGAATGGCCAGGCTGAACGGGCCAACCAAGAACTGGAATCCATCCTGCGCTGCATGGCAGAGAAGGACCCGTCAGCCTGGAGTCACCATTTGGCTTGGGTTGAGTACGCCCACAACACCCATCGCTCCACCGCCACCGGCCTGTCCCCTTTCGAAGCCTCCTTAGGCTACCTACCTCCTCTGTTCCCCGGCCAAGAGGTGGACTGCGCGGTCCCCTCCGTGCAACATCATTTCCGACGGTGCCGCAGGGTCTGGCGCCAGGTGCGGTCCGCACTCCTCCGCACGGCCGCCCAGATGAAGAAAGCCGCTGACCGTCAACGTTCCTCGGCCCCTCTCTACCAGGTGGGCCAAGAAGTGTGGCTGTCCACCCGGGACATTCCTCTCAAGGACACCCCCCGAAAGATGGC
>NW_023623796.1:0-4170 GCF_014905685.2 Nematolebias whitei | reverse complement strand
GTTTGAATAGGCATAAAGGCAACTTAACACCTTATATTTTCATATCATTCCACCCTTTTGCCTTTATGACATGTAAAACATAATTCCACAATACAACTTTTTAGTTTTGAAAATGCCATCCCTTTAAGTTGAACTCTAAACGATCTCTGACCTCTGAATGGTCGAGTTCTCCTGCAATTGAAATTGTTCTGGGACTTTATCCTAAATAAACTCAGTCACACAGTTAAGAAAATCCAGATTGTTCAAACCCCTGGAACGTTTGATTCATTACATTCCCACTGACACGATCATTGTAAATCAAAACACCTGGTAGGTGTTCAGATTATAGTTTTTTTTTTTTTTCCTCACCAAACCATGTACCAGCTGTATTATAAATTTCCTGATTAATTCTTTTTTTTTTAAACCCTCATAATATAAAAACAAGTTCCCAAAATACACAAAGTTAATACAGAGATACATAGATCAAACTAGTTATTCTTCTTTTCACTAAACAAACAAAAGGGATACTGCATATATTTTGCGCCGTAGATAATATTCCTGCGAATATATCCCACCCATGGTGAGCCGACGCCTACACTATTAGTTTTAGCCATATGTAAAAACCTTTCTTTGAGCCATGCAGGTGGACACTGTTAGATCAGACACGTTTAGACTTATGAGACTTGATCATTTCAGTCAACTCTATGGACTCATTCAATGCGCATTTTAAATGATCCAGAGAGACTCGCCATGGAATAAGACGAGATTCAGAACTATAATTAGTCAAACGATAAGTCTGGTTGTTCCGAGTTCACAGATGTACACCACACACACATCCAGAGAAAGGCACCTTAGGTACTTTTTATTGTTGCTCTAACCTAGTTCATGAGTCTAATCACACAATACCTTGTCTCTGGTTAAACATGGGTTAACATGATTAGTTTCAACATACATATCACTCTTTTATCAGCTGTCTCACATAGTTGCATGTTATATGTGAGATTTGTCTGTGGCTCAAACCACTCACCCTGTACTTTTATTTATTTTTTTAAAACCAGTGTCCTTGTACAGTTATTAAAGGCAAAATGTGATATTTGCATAACTGTGGTTGCCTTTATTACATTTTGTCAATTCAGGTTTTAAATGTTCCATACTCTCCTCCACTTATGATGATTCGATGTAGTGACACCACCCTCTGGCAGGGCTCCTCCTGCAGCTGTACAAAAAAAAAAACTGCAAGGTACACAGGAAAACACGTTCAAAGCTTCAATTATGTTGGAGAGCACTTTTTCTGTGCTCCCCCACATCTTTGGCTGCAAGTTTATTTCTTTTATCAGTATTTTGACCGTTTCTTCTTGAGTCATGACAACTGATGGTATCCAGAACCTTTCTTGAGTAACTGCCAACGAAGCACGTCTCCTCCTTCTCCTTAATTGGCAGTAAAAATCAAACTTCGTTCTCCTTTTGTTTTCTTCATCTGGTTTAGCATGTACAGTTCCCACACATGTTACACAGTGGGGTTTCCACACAATTCTAATCTGACATCCAAGGTACCACTGGGATGGTTTCCCTGTGGTAGCATGCCAAAAGTCACTTTGCACTCAGATCTTGCTTGCATCTTTTTTTTTTTAACCAAAGTGAACACCTGATCCTCCTCCACGACACGTCCTGGTGTTGCTGATGAGGCGTTGTCCATCTGCAACAAGGCACGTGATGCCCAAACAGCCTGCACTCCGATCTGACTTGGCACCTTGTCACCAGCTCCTCGGGGCGACCTTGATCGTCCAAACAACCAAGACCAGGAGAGCATCCAGCTGTGGAAGCAAGAAAACTGCTTTTCAACAAAAAGAGAGAAGAATTAGTTTTCTCTTTAATAACACTTATGAATTGGTACATTTACCCATTTTTCCTTCTCCTGCCTCTGGGATATGGCAGACCCAGACCAATTTTATAGCTTGAATTTGACCTGAAATCACTGTCACTGGCTCTAGAGTCCTCAGACCCAGGAGTTGCTAATTGGTTCTTTTTTTCTCACAGGCAGCTCTGGAGTATCATTCAATTGAAACACAGCCTGCAACAAATTTACTTTTCAGTTTGTCAAATCATGTCTTTCATTTTCTCAGCATTTCTTTTTTTTTTTAACAGTTCATCCATTCTCTTAATCAGCCCAGCAGCTTTGTGGGTGATAAGGAAATATGATAAATCCGTTCAACACGTTTTCCAGTAAAATGGGTCCCATTATCTGTATCTGAAGGGGATCCTCATAAAATTATTTCATCATACTAAGACTTTTTAAAGTAGATGTCTGTTGCATGCTTCACATCGTTGTATTTGCAGTTTCATCATCTGTCTTGTTCTACAATCAAACAATTCTTCATACATAACCACTTCATGCAAAAAGTGTCAATAATTAACTTTATTTATTAAAAAGAAATCCTTCTTCTAGTCTTGGCCCCACTCAAAATGTTTAACTCATCAGTTTTCAAAACTGAGATGTTAACTTTTTCCACAGAACCCCTCTTGAAAAGAGCTGAACTTTCACTTTAAATGTGAAACATCTGCAAAACAAGATGGTGAAATTCTTTTTATCTCAGATATTTTTGGATACTTCTAGAGTTGTTTTTAGATGCTGTCAAAACTATAGCTGCAGGTAAACCATTTATAAACAACATACAATGCACTTTCTTCCAAACAACATATTTATTTCTAGACATTTCAAATCCATCCTTTTCTTCTTAAACCATCTTGACTTTAGGCATTTTAATATCAATATCACCTTCAGGTTTGGGGGCTTTTTAATTTAACGTCAAGATCTGGGCTCTCTAATTCTGGACCTTTGATGTTCAATGTTTGACAATATCTGCTTTTCAGAGTGTTGATGTCAACTTTTGGACCCTACTTTTTGCCCCTTTTAATCCAAATAATGGCTTCCAGCCCTCAGCTCTTCAGCTGACACATCATTCATCTCAGCTGCATGCACTCCTGCCTGCATTAATGCCCTCCAGAAAGCAGAACGGGTAGGTTCGTGCATGTTTTTCTGGCCGTCCCTTCTCGGCCCACGACCCATGGGTTGGCTGAATGATTTTTTCACAGCTTTCAGCTCTGTGAACGCACAGCGAGCGCATTCCTCAGCACATCTCTGCTCGCACTCCCACAGGGTCACCCGATGACCCTGTAAATCAGCACAAACTTCAAACAACGGTCTCGAGTCTTGCAAAGCTCTGACTCGATGCGCTGAATTCATTACCTGACCTCCACCTTTGTCTAACAGTCTCGAAACTCGAGCATCTGTGGGTTGTGATATTAAACTCGACGGATTCCATCCGTCAGCCAACCTTGCAACATAAGCTCCGACTCGCTCCGGCGAAACATCACGCTCTTTCTTCCTCCTTTTACGCCTGCATATATGACCGACCGCGCTCTCAGCTACATTAATCAAGCGGTCTAGCTTGCACTCTGTCTGCACATCAGATAACAACTGTTTTCGTTGTAAAAACTGTTTCTCTTTCTCCTGAACTTCCTCAACACGTTTCTCTTTCTTTCTCTCAAATTTTCCTCGCAACCGGGACACCTGCTCCACCGCCCCGTCAGCTACACTGCTCATTCTCACAAACTGAGCACCGAGCCGTCCATTCAACAAGCAGGCGGTCCTCACATTCTTGTTTACTCCATTGAGCCTGTAATTGCATTGTCTGATTTTATGCTGAAGTCCTGTCATTGGTGCCATATTTTCTGACCTCTATTGCCTGCAAAAGTGGTCAAAACATCACTCGGACTATCTGCTTGCAGAAAAATTGTTCTAATAATTAAGATGGGCTTCTTCACACCTCTTCAAAAACAACAAAAACAACTGGGATGGGACTTCTTCCCATCCCAGTACAACTTTTTCTCTGTTCAGCTCACGCCTCCTCAGGCGTCTGAATAAACTTTTTTTTCTCTGTTTTAAACTCTCACACAACGGCTCGGGGCGTCCCCCTCACCTCTTAAACACAAAGCCAGGGTCGGATACCTCTTCCAACCCGGCACAACTATGCAGCTCGCATCAACATTTCTCTCAACACTTTTTTTTTCCTCGTTTGAATATGGTACAGCCGTTCAGAATTATTTATTTAAATTCTTAACATCCCATCCTCGTCGCCAAAAATGTATTATGAAATTCTTTATCAAAAGGGCTCGTGAACGGTCGGCACA
>NW_023623795.1:0-4170 GCF_014905685.2 Nematolebias whitei | reverse complement strand
GAGATATAGATATATATATGTATATGTTTTTTTAATTAATTAATTAGTTGATTAAATTATTCTTTTAAATGAAGTGGGCCTTATTGAAGCCACTGGCCCGCGGGCCACCAGTTGAATAGCCCTGGTCTCGTCCATCCACACTGACGTTGAGCAGCAGAGGGCGCTGATACAGATGCACTTAGAGAAGTTGACATGTGCTAATGGACCAGCTGCAGATTCCAGAATACAGTTTGATGCACAGAATCGCAGTTTGTTGCCTCAATGTGTTGAGTCCGATGTTGACGCTTGTTTCACTCTGTTGGGAAGAATATCAGGTTGGTCACACTTGGATAGGACTTCGCTGTTGCAGTTTGTCCTGACGGCTAAAGCACGTGAGGCTTTTTCAGCTTTGAGTGTGGCTGACAGTAAAGTTTATGTTAAAGTGAAATCGTCAGTGCTGAAAATGCATGAGCTCGTCCCAGAAGCTCATCACCAACGTTTTCAGTTCACAAACTTATTCTGAGTTTGTTCGTGATCTCACTCTTGTGTTTAACCGTTTGTTGGTCTACAGCTTCTGAGGCCAATACTTTTGAAGATCTTTGGGATGTAATTGTGTTGGAAGAGTTGAAAAATTCTGTTCATGAAGCAGTTGCAACTTACATGAATGTAAAGGAACATCTCCATCTGAAGCAGCAGCTCTTGCAGACGAGTATGTGCTGACACACAAAAGTTCCTTTGCACCACACAAGCTCATTCATCATGAGGATGATACAACTTGTGGTCGTTCACTTTGTCTGGGGCTTTAACCCACAAGCCCCAGCAACACTTTGCTCATGGGGGACCAAAAGGACCAGTTAATCAGAATACCTGTAGATATTGTTTAGTGGAGGGTCACTGGAAGAGAGAGTGTCCACTACTTAAATGCAAAGGTCTGGTTAACCGTGATGTAATGGCAGCTCCCACTGCAGTTTCTGTCCATCGGGGTGCGTTTCTTCAGTCACAGGTCTGCTCTGATTCTCATTCTAATGCTTTTTCTGCTTTCATTTCAGCTGGTGTTGTGTCGTTGGTTGGAGATGGCAAACAAGTCCCGATCAAATTTAGAAAAATACAGGATTCTTTTATCTTAGAGTCTGTGTTGCCATTTTCTCCAACGTCAGATACTGGTGGTTGTGTTCTGGTACAGGGCATGGGTCTACTTCCATTCTCTTCTCCTCTACATCAGATTGTTTTAACATGTGGTCTTGCATGATGTCATGTAGGTGCACGATGGTAGAGGAAGTGCACATGATTTAGGTAAATGACCTGTCAGGGAGCGCAGTGTGGGCAGATGGTAAACCTCAGGTCATCACAAAGTAACTCTTGGTGTCCGCTGTAGCTCCAGCTCCTGCCAGTAGTAATGTGCCTTCTGATGCTTTTCCAGTTTGTGCAGTAACTCATGCTGCCTCTCTAATTAAAGAGAGTGACGTTAAACCAGAATATTTAGAGTTGCCAGTTAAACTCCAGATACAACAATTGTGTACTTCTAAAGATGAATTAATAGCTGAATAGAGGGTAGATACAACCTTGTCTGACCTTCTGGCCAAGGTTGTGCCCAAGTCAGTGGTGACAGATAGTGTTTTATGTTATTTCCTGCAAGATGGGGTCTTAGTCAGGAAATGGGTTGCACAGAACAATGAGGGTTTGGGAGAACCAGTATTTCAGGTGGTTGTGCCCTTTGTATGACAAAGAAAGGTGTTGCAGACATCACACGGTGACGTGGCAGCTCATATGGGTGTTCATAAGACCTACGATCGCATACTTAATCATTTTTTCTGGCCACATTTAAAACGAGATGTAAGTCAGTTTATCAGAACTTCTCATTCGTGTCAGATCACCAGCAAGTCAAACCAGGTATTAAGGCCAGCACCTTTATACCCAACACCAGCTAAAGGGCAGCCATTTGAACATCTTATTATTGATTGTGTTGGTCCATTACCACAGTCAAAACTGGGACAGAGTTATCTGACTGTAATGTGCCAGGCAACTAGATATCCTGCTGTTTTTCCACTTCGCACTATTGCATCAAAATCAGTTGTTAAAGCGTTGACTCAGTTTATTTCTACGTTTGGTAATCAAACGTTATTCAGTCAGATCATGGTTCTAATTTTACCTCCCATTTGTTTTCTCACATTCTGAAACAGCTTAAGGTTAAACACAATAAGTCTTCTGTCCGTCAGGGCTTTCTCTGTTGCAGGTCCAAGACAGTGGAATGAGTTGCCACTGCGTGTCAGGCAGGTTCCCACACTCACAGTCTTTAAGTCTCGCCTGAAAACCCACTTTTATTCCCTTGGCCCTTGACACGGTGTGATTTGTTGTGATCCTGTCTGTAGTCCACAGTGTTGGCCATTTAGTTATTATCCACTGCTTTTTGGATCTATATTTTTATTTTATGTTTTCCTGTCCGCTCTGCTTGTTTGTTTCTATTGTACAGCACTTTGGTTGGCCTTGTTGCTGTTTTAAGTGCTCTAGAAATAAACTGATTGGGACTGCATCCCATGCCCAAAGCCAAGGAGCTTTGAAACGTTGCCATCAGACACTGAAGTCTTTGCTTCGTTCATATTGTACAGAACTCTCTGCAGATCGGGAGGAAGGTTCACCCTGGCTGTTGCTAGCTGCTCGTGAAGTAGTGCAGGAAAGCACAGGTTTTAGTCCAAACGATTTAGTTTTTGGTCACAAAGTCCGAGGGCCATTAGCAGTGTTGAAAGATGGCTGTTTGCCTGAGGAACCTTCTTGACTATGTAAATGGATTTTGGCTGAAGTTGTATAGAGCTGGTGAACTGGCTAGGGAAAAATTGGAATCGTCTCAAAAGAAAATGAAACAGAAATATGACAGACGGACTGAACTGCGTGAGTTTAGTCCTGGTGACCGTGTCCTTGCTCCTTTGCCACTTGTGACTTCACCTTTTCAGACAAAATATTGTGGTCCCTTTAATGTGTTGCACAAAGTGTCAGATTTAAATGATCTCATTGAGACTCCAGGTAATAGGAAATCTTCCAAGTTGTGCCACATAAATCTGTTGAAGTCCTACCATTCCTGTAGTCCAGACCAAGGTACTTCAACCATGAGATCAGTGTTGGCTGCTGCGCCCGTGACTGTCCACAGTGACCGTTACCTTTTGGAGGGGGGAGAAGAGGAGATAAGTGTTGTTTCAGATGAGGTTTTAAGAGATTGTTTGAATATTTCTCAGACTTTGCAAAACCTTGGGTTATTGGTAGACCATATAGATTTTGAAAAATGTGATGAGTTGGTGGCAGTTGTTAGAAGTTATCCTGTTTTATTTTCTGACACTCCCACACAGACTCGTCTCATAGAGCATGACATAGACATTGGAGAGGCTAAACCCATTAAACAAAGATGTTATAGAGTATCTGAGGAGAAGGAACAACAGTTGAAGATAGAGGTAAAATATATGTTGGAAAATGGTTTCGCTGAACCATGTTTTTCAAATTGGGCCTCGCCCTGTGTTCTAGTTAAGAAGACTGACTCAACATTTAGACCTTGTACTGACTATCGGAAAGTAAACAGCATCACTAAAGCAGATCTTTTCCCTCTTCCTAGGATGGAAGACTGCATAGACCAAGTTGGGTCAGCACAGTATGTTAGTTAATTAGATCTTGTGAAGGGTATTGGCAAGTGCCTTTGACCAAAAGAGCCCGTGAAATAGCTGCATTCATAACTGCATCTGGTTTGTACTCATACACAGTAATGCCCTTTGGTTTGAGGAATGCCCCCGCCACTTTTCAGCGGCTTATGAATATGGTTGTGACAGACCTGGAAGGATGTGCTGTGTATCTTGATGATGTGGTCATTTACTCAGATTCTTGGGCGGAGAGTGTCCGGTGAATAAAGGCCTTGTTTGGAAGACTGGTGTGGGTCAGGTTGACCATTAATTTGGCAAAGACTGAGTTTGCCAAAGCAACCGTAACTTACCTGGGTAAAATTGTTGGTCAGGGTTTCGTTCAGAAGGTGGAATCAAAGGTGATGGCTGTGAGGCAGTTCCCATAGCCAACCACCAAAAAGGAACTAATGTGTTTCCTGGGAATGACCTGGTACTACCGTGCTTTTTGTAAAAACTTTTCAGTAGTAGTGACTCCATTGACCAACTTATTAAAAGCCCAGGCTGAGTTTGTCTGGTCCACCCAGTGCCAAGA
>NW_023623794.1:0-4171 GCF_014905685.2 Nematolebias whitei | reverse complement strand
TGCCACTGAGTGTCCGGCAGGCTCCCACACTCTCAGTCTTTAAGTCTCGCTTGAAGACCCACTTCTATTCGCTTGCCTTTAACACGGTGTGATTTGTTTTGGTCCGGTCTGTTCTCTACTCTGTTGGCCATTTTAGTTAGCTTCTGCTGCTATTTGTATCTGTATTTCTATTTTATGTTTTCCTGTCTGCTGTGCATGTTTGGTTCTTTTGTACAGCACTTTGGTTGGCCTTGTTGCTGTTTTAAGTGCTATATAAATAAATTGGTATGGTATGGTATGGTAACCACTCAGCCACAGCCGCCCAACAATTTATCACAATGACTTTAGGGGTGCACTTGAATTTTTTGGGTTAATTTTTTATTTATTTTTATTTATAACACAACATTCCATTGTACTAAGCAATGGTGACATTGAACTGCATGTTTTAATAATATTAACTTTACCCAGTGAACATTTTGATAACCACCAGCAGTGAATTCAGGGCTTTTTAGTGATAGACTCATAACAGAAAATTACCTGACATCATGCAGCCCTCACAACATTAAATTACACTGTGCCAAGTAAGTGACAATAAATAAACAAAGTCATTTTAGTCACTTTTGTCAACCTGCATGTAATTATTAAAACAAAAATAATTTACAGGTTCCTTCCTTGCTGCCACGGTTTCTACACTTCATAACTTTTATTCTCCTTTCCTTCACAATCCACATGGAATAACATCATCTCCTTCTTCTGTTGTTTTCATTTCCACTGTTCCTTCCCCATCACCGATTTTAACTATTTTATTTTATTGAGCATGCATCAGGATATCTATATTTAAAATTCTACATTTTTCTTCATCATTTTATGTATTTGCACTCGTGGTTTTGTTTCGTGTATACAGATTATTTTTTCTTGTATACAGATTATTTTTAGCTTTGAATTAAAGTTTAGCTTTGATTTAAAGCTGTAATTTAAAGTGTAATGCTTGTTTTGTGATTTGTACATCTGTGAGTTAGAATAAAGTTGAACCAAAGGCTGTGTCTCTTCTTTAAACATGTTTGAGGGAAATATTTTTGAGATCCAATAATTTTGTGTCTTTTTATGATTTTTCAGTTGAATTAACTTTAATTAACATATTATTTAATAAAATCAAAGGGAAAACAGGATTTCATGATAAAGCCGGCACCGTTTATTTATTTTTAATCTTCACTGATAAAAAAAAAACATTTTTTATACATAAAATGTTTTTAAAAAACGTTTCCATCCTCCGTCCCTTCATCCCGGTCCTCCTGCCTGCCAGGGCTCGGAATCTTTTCTTTGTGAGCAGGCGAGGCCGGGGCTCAGGGTCCGGCCTCGCGGGCTTCAACGGCGCGACAGCTCGTATGATCCTCTGACACTGCTCGCTCAAATTTTGTCGTCGGTCACCAAAAACAAAAAAATGCCTGAACTTTAGCATTAAACACGGTGTTGTCATTGTTGTTTTTAATGTCTTAAAAATAGATCCTCCCCCTGACCAATCAGAGTCCTGCATTCGCATTTCGGTCCGGAATCAGCTCGACTGAGCTTGCTCTGTCCCACCAGAGAAGCAGGGACAAAAAGAGGTCCTGAATCAGCCTCAAATCAGCTAGAAATACTAAAGTACTGGTGCAAAAGGGTTCTTTCTGTGGTGGGCTGCCCAGAATTGGGGCTTATTAGGGGCAGGGCAAAAGGGGCATAACATGCTATGTGCTCCGTTTTCTCACACATCCTGACACACACACCTGCCGATCAGCAGCTGACGTCACTAACGTAGCTGTAAGCTAACGCTCAACACGGAGGTGTCTCCCCCTCCTCTCCCCGCCCCGACAACAAACCCCCCTGAAGAGATGGGCACCTGCCACCTGCTAAGCTAACTTTCATACTTGTCTCTAGTTTCACAGAGCTTTGCTGCGGTACTTCGCAGGCAGACCGGCTGGAGCCGCCAGTCTTGGCTTTTCAAAATAAAACAAATTTTAATGTTTCATGATATTTATATTTATTTAAATTCTATATAAACCTTTATTCTGATTTTGTGGTGGCCTTTATTTTACCTTGGCAATGAGCTACGGTCAATTACATGTAGAGGAAACCCTGTTTTGGGTTTTGTCATTTACGCTGCGTTCACTGCGCCCTGGGCTTATTCATTCATTCAAGTTTTATTTATCAAGGTTGGTCTCATTAAGTCAGGAGGACTCATTTACAAGAGAGACCTGCTTTAAACAAACAACATATAAAGTACAGACAACATGCAACTACAGTAAAATGCAATTAAAACAAAAGTAGTGTTTTAAAACAATGAATCAAGATGCATTACAAAACATGGTAAAATACTAAAACCAAGAACGTAAAACATAAAAAGCATACTTAATATGTTTCTAAATAAGTAACGGTATATGTTTTGTATTTTTATAGTAGGCAAATCACTTGGACTGGGTCATTTTAAAAGTAGCTCACATGCTGAAAAGTCTGTGCACCCCTGGTCTGCAGCCTGCCAACCATATCTGTCCCATAAGTAGCCTTCATTGCTGTGTTTCAAGCCAACCTCCTGTTGGAATATCAGAAGTTTTTAACCCTTGTGCTGATCTCGAGGGGTCGTCCATACCCCCCCACCCCCCGTGTGAGTTGGTGACACGCCCCTACCACCACCTTGAGGTCAGCCCAATTAAGTCACCCACAAGACCGGGGTCGTCCCGACCCCACCACCCACAAAACCAGGTTCATCCAGACCTCACCCTTCCAGAGTATTGGGAGGGGGTTCCATCCAGACCCCTCGTGTGTTATTATTCTTGTGCGATCTCGAGGGGTCGTCCAGATCCCCCTCCCCCACGTGTGTTGGTGACCCCCCACCTTGAGGTCAGTCCACCTTGTCAGGGTTTCAAGGCATATTAGGACAGGAGAACCCAGTTGCGCAGGCAAGACTCAGGAGACAGGCGTAAAATAAAATACTTTTAATAATAATAACTCAAAAGGGCTGACATGGCAGCAAACTTACAAGGCAGATACAAGATGAGATCAAAACAGGATCAAACTGGCAGAACAAGACACAATACCCACCGACGAACCGACACTGACAGGACTAACAGACAGACTTTATATACACAAACAGGACATGACACAGGTGATGATAATCAGACAATCAAAGCAGAGACACAAGGGAGAACAGACAGGGGAAGGCCCACTAGATGGCGCCATCCCTACAGTACCCCCCCTCAAGGATGCCCCCTGGCATCCCCAAGAAACCTCCTCCCAGAAAACTAGGGCGGGCGGAAGGAGGAACTGCAAGGGTGGCAGGTCCGAACAAAGACACACAATGACCAAAAGAAAACCGACAGGACAAGGCTTTGGGACTAAACTATGTAGGGAACACAAAATGTCAGACGGCCATAGACCATCCACTGGCTCAGAGCAGGTCAGGTGGGCGGCCGGGAGGCCGTCCAACACGAGGCCAAAAATCAGGTGGGTGGCCGGGAGGCCATCCAGTACAGGGCCAATGTTCAGGTGGGTGGCGTGGAGGCCGTCCAGTACAGGACCAATGTTCAAGTGGGCAGCGTGGAGGCCGTCCAGTATAGGACCAACGTTCAGGTGGGCAGCATGGAGGCCGTCTGTTGTTGCAGTCTTTGTATCGTGAGGGGCATCCTCCAGGACCCTCCTGGAACCAGAAACCTGAGGGGCGTCCTCCAGGACCCCCTCGAGACAGGAGACGTGAGGGGCATCCTCCAGGACCCCCACGAGACAGGAGATGTGAGGGACGTCCTCCAGGACCCCCACAAGATAAGAGACATGAGGGGCATCCTCCAGGAACCCCACGAGACAGGAGACATGAGGGGCATCTTCCAGGAACCCCACGAGAACGGAGACGTGAGGGACGTCCTCCAGGAACCCCTCGAGACAGGAGACATACCATACCAATTTATTTATAGAGCACTTAAAACAGCAACAAGGCCAACCAAAGTGCTGTACAAAAGAAAACAAACATGTACAGGGGACAGGTAAACATAAAATAGAAGTACAGATACAAATAGCAGCAGAAGCTAACTAAAATGGCCAACAGTGTAGAGTACAGACAGGACCAAAACAAATCACAACGTGGTAAAGGCAAGAGAATAGAAGTGGGTCTTCAAGCAAGACTTAAAGACTGAGAGTGTGGGAGCCTGCCGGACACTCAGTGGCA
>NW_023623793.1:2369-4173 GCF_014905685.2 Nematolebias whitei | reverse complement strand
TGTTCCTGCAGATGTTCAGTTGGAGCTGACTGACATTCAGTGTGACTCTGTTCTCAAGCAGAAGTTCACCACGTCCACACTGGACAGCTTCTACAGCTCACTGAAGGAAACACAGTTTACATACATGTTCAGGCACACACAGGAGGTGTTTGTTTTATTTGGCTCCACTTACATCTGAACAAACATCTGAGAACTGACCCTTTACCCATCTGTGGAATCAAAAGCTAACTTCAGGTGGTCCTCTGGTGTGACCAAGTTGTTCTGTAGTCCTGTCGTCTCCTTTGAGACAGATTCCTTTATTGTTTCAGATAAATTATGTATTTGCTGCATGTTTGCTAATCACAGTCACTGTATGTCTCTGAAAGATCTTTTCTCCTGCTCCGATATAGTTACTTTATTTTGGTAATAAAGTTTTGACCATCACATAGCAATAGGCAGCAGTAATAGCACCACAAAGAGCTGCCTTCTGCCTCCTCAACCACAGTTTCACTTGTTTTTATAAACTCCTTGTTCAACAATAACATTTTAACTTCAGGATTTATGAGCGTTTCTAACTTTTACAAACTAATCTGCATTCTCAAGTCATAAAAATTCATTCTTATCGTTATGACAAACACTAAAGACGATGAATGAACAATTGACTCAAAGTTACTCACTGACAAAAATGCTGATGACACATGCATGTGTTGCAGAGCAAAATTAATGTTTCTTATGAAGATGTTAGCAAAATTACTAGCTTACAGTTGCTGCTAAAACTAGTATAAAAACTATCCTGATGTATGCTCAATAATCCAGGTAGAAAAATCGACAAAAGTTCAATCTGGTCCTCTGGACATTCAAAAAAACACAAAAAACAAAACAAAGCAAAAAAATGTAGATACGTTTCGTCTCTCATCCAAGAGACTTCCTCAGTCTGAGGTGCTGTATTCAGCTCAGTCTCTTAAATAGCACCTTCTCAGAGTGGATCAACCAGTTTGCTGCTGACATAGTAGTATAAAAACTACTTTTGTAAATTAAATTTACCAACTAAAATACCTTGTTAAACATCAAATCCTAAAAGAAATACATACATTTTATAATTTCTGAGTCTTTTAGGAACCAAACAGCTAAACCTCAGTAATAAATGATGAAAGAGATGTGAGTGTAAACCTGATGATTTAAAGCAGACATATAACTGTCAACAGCAACATTATTTGTGTTCCTGCATAAAGATCAGTCCCATTATTTCCAACATGTTCCACCCAGCTGATGTCCTGGAGGAAAAACTCCTCCAGTTCCTCATGTCTCATGTCAGACTCATCAGTCTTTACTGGACTCTGATGGTTTAATAAACATGACAGAGGACAGAGAGAGACATGACTGGAATCAAACCAGCAGCTTTGGTTCCTGCAGAAAACACTGAAGACAATAATCAACAAGGACCCCTCCCTTCACCCCCCAATGACAGCAGAACAAAGCTGCAGCTACGAGAGACACTGATGAGAAATATTTCATCCCATCAAACAGAGAAGATGAACTGAAGCTCTGAAGTGAAGGAAAAAAGTCCAACAGGAAGAGTTCAATTGGTTTCTCTTCTAATCTGAACAGAACTGGTCATTTATCAGATTAAATCATTTTCTTTTTATGTGTCCTGACAGACTCTCTCACTGTGGACTCTCAGAGACTCACTGTGAAGTTGTGGCCTCAGCTCTGAAGTCCAACCCCTCCCATCTGACAGAACTGGACATGACTGGGAACTACCTGCAGGATTCAGGAGTGAAGATTCTTTCTGCTGGACTGGAGAGTCCAAACTGTAGACTGGAGA
>NW_023623793.1:0-2269 GCF_014905685.2 Nematolebias whitei | reverse complement strand
ATTCAGGAGTGAAGATTCTGTCTGCTGGACTGGAGAGTCCAAACTGTAGACTGGAGAAGCTAAGGTGATTTAAATGACCATTTGTTTTTCACTAAATTCACTTTCAGTTCTTTACTTCAGTTTGATCTTTTTACTTCATTGATTTTGGGGATTTATCTGAACATAAAACCAAAGATATGTAAATGTGTCCAAGTGTCTGTGAAGAAATGTGATCATTTGTCTCCAAAGGTCCAAAGTGAAGTCCAGATGTCAGAGGGATGTTGTTCTCAGTTGTGTGTAACTTTGGAAGAAGCAGACAGAATTAGTGTCAGACTGCTGAAGCTTCATATTAGTGTCAGCTGAACTCACGAGTGGATTTGTGTCAGGAACAGAGCGTTCACTTTCAGTGTGAACAGCAGGATTCACAAATGTTTGATATGATACATGACTGTTGTTGTTGTTGTTGGTGCTGTTGCTGTTGTTGTTGGTGTGTGTGTTAATTTGTTTTTTAAGTTTTTACAAAATATGCATGGAGAGAACATCTAAACTTCACACAGAAAGACCCCAGTAGGGAAGTGAACCTGCAACCTTCTTGCTGTGAGGCAACAGCTCTAACCACTGCTCCACTGTGCCGCTCCTTATTTCATGAATCAATAAATGTAATTAATTCAAAGTTTTAGGAAATAATCTGGATGTTCGTCTACAACTGATTAACTTGTGGACTCAGCTCGACTCTAAACGGTCTCCACAGTAAAACAATCTTAACAAACACAAAAATGACTCAAACTTTGTCATTTCTCAACATCACATGATTTGAATCTAAAACTCTGACATGAAAGGCAGCGGGGGATATTTTTCTCTTTTGCTTTTTCATTTGAAGGTTTCCTGTCTCCTCGTTTGTCAGAATCAATCTGTCACAAACATTCAGGCTTCACTGGTTCTGTGTTGTCAAATTTCCCACGGACCTTGAACTAAACTTCTAGTGAAGACTGAAAGAAAGCAGCACACCATGATGTTCTCTTCTGTTCAGAGGATCCTAGACTGTCTTCAGTCACACAAAGAAACATCAGTGCAGCACAAAGAAACATCTGGATTTAGAAAAACACCATGCAAGAAAAAAGAGCAGAGTTCTGAAACTACAGCTTTTAGATTTTATATCTCTTTTATTTTAATACATTGATGGATATATTTGCTGCAGCTTCTTCCTGAACATGAGTCCAACATGTGGACTTTTAAATGTCTCCATGTTTGTTTTGGTAATTGGACTTTCTCATCAGGAACGAGCATTGGAAACAAAAAACAACTCTTTATTTTATTTCATTTTTGTTGTAAATACAAAAGATTTATTTGAAATATTAGAGCTCCAAAAAAGATGAAATGCTATTTTAAATTATTTTATTTTATTGTCATGTTGAGGGAAATAAAACAATAAAATCAGTGACAATAAAAACTAATTAATGATCAGTTTTTGTCTGTTTTAAAACCAGACGTCGTCAACAAGAGTTCATCAAAGATCATCACTAAATGTCAGTGTGAGGAGAAAGTAGTTTAAACTCTGTTCAGAGACATCCATTGGCTGTGATAAATGAACTCTGAGCAACATGTGTCGTTTTCCACAAACAATAAAAGAATGTGTCTCAGAGGAGACGACAGGACTGAAGAAAAACCTGCTCTCACCACAGGACCACCTGAAGTTAGCTTCTGATTCCAGCTGCTAGCTAAAGGGTTATTTCACACAATCTGCTCCATCTTCAGTCAGCTCTGGTTCAAATCTAAAATACTTTTACTTGTCAAACTTGATCTAAATTATTCTGAACTGAATACAAATACATGAAAACACAGTTTGTCATTTATGAAATCTATATTTATAAAAGTTAAAAAGAGGATTTCAACGCTCACACCTAACAGGAAAATAGATGTGAGAAATTCTGAAGTGTGTTTTGAAGAAGGTCCAATGTCTGTAAAAAGTCTGATCCAGAGTCCAGTCTAAGTGTTGTTCCTGTAATGAAAGGCGGCGGGCGATATGCATTCCTTCAAGGAATGCTAGGTCTTTATTTAGTTTAGTGCTGAGATGAATGTGATGTGAAAGTTGTGGTGACACTAAAGTGCCGACATAAGGCTGATATTTTACTGATCCACACTGAGGAGCTTCATGACAAACTCTGTTTTCTTCTTCTGGGCTTTCATTGAACATCAAATATTAAACATTGTGTCATTTACTTGGAAACTCTGACACTTGATGTTCAGCTCATAGTTCAAGTCATGACTTTCACAATAAAAGCAGAGCTGA
>NW_023623792.1:1181-4173 GCF_014905685.2 Nematolebias whitei | reverse complement strand
GTTGAGTGTTGTAAGAAGAAGGGGGGATGCCACACAGTGGTAAAAATAGACTTGTCCCAACTTTTTTGGGATTTGTTGACGCCATGAAATTTGGAAACAACAGATTTTTCCCATTAAATGATACATTCTCTCAGTTTAAACTTTTGATCTGTGATTTATGTTCTATTCTGAATAAAATATTAGATGTTGGCACTTCCACATCATTGCATTCAGTTTTTATTCACAATTTGTTTAGTGTCCCAACTTTTTTGGAATCCGGTTTGTATCACAAACAACCATGAGTCCAGCTACAGGAAGGAGGTGGAACACATGGAGAGCTGGTGCAAGGAGAATAACCTTCACATCAATGTGAAGAAGACGAAGGAGATGGTTGTGGACTTCAGAAGGAACAAACCCACCCCGAACATAGGATTATCTGCGTTGGAAGTGGTCTCCAGCTACAAGTACTTGGGTGTGCAGCTGAATGACAACCTCATCTGGAGCAACAACACCACCAGCCTGATCAGCAAAGCTCATCATAGACTCTACTTCTTCAGACGGCTGAGACGAGCTGGTCTGGGAAGCTCAGTCCTCGCCTCCTTCTACAGGTGTGCAGTGGAGAGCATCCTGTGCTCCAGCATCAGCGTGTGTTATGGAGGCTGCACAGCTGCAGAAAGAAAAGCTTTGCAGAGAGTGGTGAAGGCTGCACAGAAGATGTTGGAGTCAGCCTCCCCACCATCACAGACATCTACACCTCCAGATGCAGGAAGAGGGCCACCTGCATCATGAAGGACCACACTCACCCAGCACACACACTTTTTGTCCCGCTCCCCTCAGGAAGGAGGTTGAGGAGCATTAAGTGTAGAACCACTAGGCTGAGGAACAGCTTCTACCCTGAGGCTGTTAACCAGAAAAATCACTGTAATACCACTTTAATTGGTGATATGTCACTTTATCTGGGCTGCTGATTATCCATGCTACTGATTTCTTACCTTAAGCTGCTGCATTCTATATTCATACTCATCTGTTCACAACAGACTCATGTTCAGGCTGCTGTTTATTTCACTGTATTAGATCCTTGTATACTGTTTCTGTTTTACACTTTATATTTTTGCTCATTTTGGATGTTACTGGGACCTTGAGTACACAATTTTGTTCCACCTCATGTACCACATGTGTTGCAAATGACAATAAATAACCTTGAAACTTGAATACACACACACACACACACACACACACACACACACACAAAGCTTTTGACTCTTCCATCTTATATTTATCATTATACTGTGATTGTTCACAGACTTTTCTGAAGAAGGGACCAGGACAACTGAAGGATGGCGTTACTACACAGGTTAGTGACAAACCTTGAATTGATAATGGGGTTAAACAAATCCTGACTGAACTATCAATCTAATGGGTTAAGGTTCAGTCCTGATGTTTAATGACTAACTCTGCATTCAGTGTGTAGACGATAAACATCTGCTACCACTGATGTTGGATTACATAGAATAGAATAGAAACGGCCTTTATTGTCCCACGGATGGGAAATTCAAGTGTAACAGCAGCAACAGATAAAAAGATAAAAAATATTTCACACAAAAGTTCCTAAATGTTAATAAACAATACAATATATAAAGAAATAAGATACAAATATCAATAATAATAATGTTCAATATGTATTGGAACATTGATAAGGACAGACTATTGACAGTACAGTATTATAGGCAGAATGTGTGTTTTAGCAGAGGTCAGCATGTATTTAATCTTTATTGAGTTTGTTGGGAGCAGTGATGGTTGTAGAGTCTAACAGCTGCTGGGAGGAAGGACGTTCGGTAACGCTCCTTTGTGCATTTAGGAGCAGGAATCTGTCACTGAACGAGCTCTCCAGTTCAGCAACAGCTTCATGCATGGGGTGGGAGACGTTGTTCAGTAATGATGTTATTTTAGCTGGAGTCCTTCTGTCTCCCACCACCTGCACTGGGTCGAGGGGGCGTCCAAGCACCGAGCTGGTCTTCTTGATGATCTTATCTAGCTGCTTCTTCTCAGCTGATGATAAGCTGCTGCTCCAACACACAACACCATAGAAGATGGCTGATGCCACTACCGAGTCAAAGAAGGTCTTCGGGAGCACCCCATGCACTCCAAAAGACCTCAGTCTCCTCAGCAGGTAGAGTCTGCTCTGACCCTTCCTGTAAAGTGCGTCAGTGTTGTGAAACCAGTCCAGTTTATTGTTCAGGTGAACACCCAGGTACTTGTAAGAGTCCACAATCTCAATGTCCACTCCCTGGATTTTCACCGGGGTCAGTGAGGGGGGTCTGTGCCTGCGGAAATCCACCACCAGCTCCTTAGTTTTAGCAGCGTTGATCAGGAGGTGGTTCTGCTGGCACCAGTCCACAAAGTCTTGAGTCCGCTGTCTGTACTCTGAGTCGTCCTCACCTGTGATGAGGCCGACTATGGCACAGTCATCAGAGAACTTTTGCAGATAGCATTGTGGGGAGTTGATAGTGAAGTCTGCAGTGTAGAGGGTGAAGAGGAACGGTGCCAGCACAGTTCGCTGTAGGAACCCCATACTACAGACCAGCATGTCAGAGACACAGCCATACCATACCATTTTATTTATAGAGCACTTAAAACATCTACAAAGCCAACCAAAGTGCTGTACAGACAGAACAACAGGTAACACACAAAGCAAAATACAAAATGAAGTAAATCAGAAATATAGACATAAATACGATGCAGATAATGACGACAAACCAGTGTGGAGCATACAGGTTCAAAACACAGATCCTCTGGTGTTGAATGCTAATGAATAGTAGTGAGTTTTTAAACGGGACTTGAAAACCGAGAGGGAGGGGGCCTGTCTGACAAGCAGAG
Source organism: Nematolebias whitei (assembly GCF_014905685.2). NCBI lineage: Eukaryota > Metazoa > Chordata > Actinopteri > Cyprinodontiformes > Rivulidae > Nematolebias > Nematolebias whitei. The sequence continues at coordinate 1,317 of NW_023623792.1, read as the reverse complement.
GTAATTCGTTCCAGAGTCTTGGTCCTGCTACAGAGAAGGCCCTGTCACCTCTGCGCTTAAGACGAGTTCCTGGAACTGTGAGGAGCAACTGGTCCGCTGACCTCAGGGAACGTGGTGGGACATACGGTTGTAGCAG
>NW_023623792.1:0-1081 GCF_014905685.2 Nematolebias whitei | reverse complement strand
ACTCTTCAGTGATTTGTAGACATACATGAGTATTTTGAACTGGATTCGAAAGTGAACCGGTAACCAGTGCAGGGAGGCCAAAACTGGTGTAATGTGCTCTCTTTTGCCTGTACTAGTTAAAAATCGGGCTGCTGCATTCTGGACCAGTTGTAGTCGTGCTATGGAGGTTTGACTAATACCAAACAGGAGTGAATTGCAGTAATCAAGCCTAGATGTAATGAATGCATGTATTACTGTCTCTAGGTTATTTTTGGACAATATGGGCTTCAGTTTAGATAGTCGCCTCAGTTGGAAGAAACATGATTTAACAATCATGTTTACATGATTGTTAAGTTTCAGGGAAGGGTCCATTTTCACTCCCAGATTAGCGACTCTTTGTTTTTCTGACAGGGTTAGAGCGGAGAGGTCGATGCAGTGGTTTGTTATAGTGTCATTGGGAGGGGACAACATGACTTCAGACTTCTTTTCATTGAAACTTAAGAAGTTTAAAGCCATCCAGTCCCTGATGTCAGCCAGGCAGTCGAGCAGAGGTTGAATAGAGTATGTGCCATTGTGTCTTAGGGGGAAGTAAATTTGACAGTCATAGGCGTAGAAGTGGAAGGGCATGTTGTGTTTCCGAAAAATAGCACCAAGTGGCAGCAGGTATAAAGAGAATAGGAGGGGACCCAGGATGGACCCCTGTGGAACCCCCCCATTTAAGTTCTGCCGCTGCAGAACTAAAATCCTTGATGGAGACACAAAAGGATCTGTCAGTGAGGTAAGATCTGAACCAATTGAGGGCTGACCCTGTGATGCCCACCCACTGCTCCAACCTAGCAATGAGGATCTCATGGTCGATGGTGTCAAAGGCGGCTGTGAGGTCCAATAGGACAAGCAGCACAGAATCACCTGTATCAGTGGTTAAGAAAATCTCATTAAATTCAAATTCAAAAATATTTTATTAATCCCAGAGGGAAATTATTTGTCGATGTAACTCGTTATCTTCATTTCATTAAGAGATATTATAGATACTGATGGCTGTAGGCAGGAAGGATCTCTTGTAAAGGTCCATCCCACAGTGGATCCTAAGAAACTGGCTGCA
>NW_023623791.1:0-4173 GCF_014905685.2 Nematolebias whitei | reverse complement strand
TGCCATTTTTTACATCTTCTCGTGTGAACTTGATGTATTTATCCACAGAGTTGATGTGGTCAGTAAAATGTTGGACTTCCTGAGATTTGATTTTAACCCAGGTGTCGTCAACATACCTGAACCAATGACTTGGTGGTGTCCCTGAAAAGGACGTCAAGGCTCTCTTTTCTACCTCCTCCATGTACAGGTTGGCAACAATAGGAGAAACTGGAGACCCCATAGCCCACCCATGTTTCTGCCTATAATATTGCTCCCCATATGTGAAGTAGGTTGACTGCAGGCACAGTTTCAAGAGTTGACACAGTTGTTCTGTGGAAAGTGTGGTCCTGCTGCTCAGAGTGGTGTCTGATTTTAATTTTAAACTGACCACCTCTACTGCATCATCAACAGGAATGCATGTAAAGAGTGATGTGACATCAAAAGAGACCATTGTTTCATCAGTCTCCATGATGACCTCCCTCACCTTGTCCACAAAGTCCATGGTGTTCTGTATGTGGTGTTCTGAGCTGCCAACCAAAGGGATGAGTACAGACGCCAGATATTTGGAAACATTGTAAGTGACAGAGTTAATCATACTAACAATTGGCCTTAAAGGTACACCTTGTTTGTGGATTTTAGGTAAACCATACAGACTAGGTGTGGCCTCCCCTGGGTACAGTCTGTGGTACAGAAAACGGTCAATAGCCTTGTCCTGCTCCAAAATTTTCAGGCAATCTATTAACTTTTTCTTGTAACCACTTCCTGGATCTCTTTTCAGAGGTTCATAAGTGTTTAAGTCTTTAAGGAGTGTCATAACTTTCTCATGATAGTCTTTCTGGTTCAAAATCACTGTGCACCTTCCTTTGTCTGTTGGGAGAATGATGATGTTTTTGTCCTTGCTAAGAGTGGTGAGTGCATCCCTCTCCTCTCTACTGATGTTGGAAGGTGGTGGTTTGGCACTTGTTTGTTACATTGTTAGGCTGATGGTCCTTCTTGAGCATGTGATCAGCTGGTTTTGGTTGTCAGCAGCAAAACTGGTTGATCCACTCTGAGACGGTGCTATTTAAGAGACTGAGCTGAATACAGCAGCTCAGACTGAGGAAGTCTCTCGGATGAGGGACGAAACGTTTCTACATTTTTTTGTTGATTTGCTTTGTTTTGTTTTTTTGAATGTCCAGAGGACCAGATTTAACTTTTTTAGATATGTTTCTCCTTGTACTTGCACCAGTGTTCACATATTTGCAAAATAAATGACAGGAAAACTGTTTGAACTCATCCTTTTTTGTTGTTTGTGTAACCAATAAAATTCAGTTTTATGTTAGTTTCGGTAAAAGCTGGAAAGAGCCGCTGCAGAGGAACCAAAGAGGTGCATGTGGCTCCAGAGCCGCAGGTTGCAGAGCCCTGAACTAAACCGTCTTCATACAGACATTTCAGATGTCCACTTGCTTAATTGGAGCAAAAAAAATCTTTAGCCACAGCAGCCCTTTCACAGATCAGTTTGAGACCACTGCTTTAAAGTAATTATCACAGTATTAATCCTGTCATTCTATAATATATCATCTTATGAATAAGCATGGGGCTAACAAGCTCCTAGCCACACAAGCAACAAAACGTTGGTTACGTACTGTAACCCCAGATTCTATGAATATAGGCGTAGCCCTTTAAGGCTGTCGCTGATGGGTTTATCCCGTTATGCAGAGCATAAGCACTGAAAAAATTTAGTCCACGCCCACCTGCTGTGTGGGCCCCACCCGGTCCGTATAAATTACGTTAAGAGCGGGAAATCGGCTCCCAAAATAGCTTTTTTCTTCAGCCATTTAGGAGCCAGTGAGGCCCGACGCTTAAAGGGCTACGCCTATATTCATAGAATCTGGGGTTACAGTACGTAACCAACGTTCTATTTCATATAGGCTTCGCCCTTTAAGGCTGTCGCTGATGGGTTAAGGGCGAAGCGGATGTGGTCCTCGCCTCACTGGGTCCATTCGAACACAGTAAGAAGCGGAAGCTTGCCCAAAAAACGTCTTGTCACTCAGCTCCCCGTGTGCATAACTACGCATCGCGTAATTATGTGCCATGCACAGACGCATGTTGAGTAACTATGCGTTCTGACAAAGCATGAATGCCCCGGAAAACTTTCAACGGGAAGAAGAAGTTGAAAAGAGGGGGGGGGGGCATGAACCAACTGGTTCATGGCTGAACAGTATAAACAGATTAATGTCCATGAATTGATTATTGATCAAATGAACTGATTGGTAACAATAGTCATGAACTGATTAGTGACAATAGAACCAAAATCACAGACACGACTTGTGACTGATAACAACATCTCACACTGTAATGCATGCAGACAGAAGTGAGCTTAAACAGAGTTCCATGAGAACAACAATATTCATTCTGTTAGAGCACTAAGGACAGAATGTGTCATGGAACGAGCCGTTACATCACGTAGGTAAAAGCGAATAAATGAGCAGGGTGTTGACCATGCAGCCGCAGTGCAAATGTCCTGCATTGACATACCATTATGCAGAGCAGTCGAAGATGCGATACCCCTGGTCGAGTGTGCTTAGAGGTTGACAGGAGGCCCTAAATCTGATGCTCTGTAGGCTTCAGAAAAGGCCTCACACAGCCAGTGTGACAAGCGCTGGATGGATAACGGCGACCTGCAGAAGCATCTCTATAATACACAAACAATTGTTGAGTTTGAAACGCATTGCAGCTGTGCGCGTTATGTAACACGTCAACGCCCGCACCGGGCAGAGAAGATGAAAAGATGCTTCCTCTTCTGATCTGTGGGGGGGGGAAAGAGACCCCTCCAACGATATCACTCTTGATGTAAAAGAGCTCGTGATGTTTTAGGCATAAAAGCTGGGTTGGTCTTAAATCAGCTGAGCTGCCCGTCAGCCTAAATTCTAAGGCATGACGAAGCAACAGAGAGGGCAGATAATTACTTATCCTCTTAGCGGGTGTTAAAACCAGCAGCAGGGCTGTTTAAAGAGACAAGAATTTTAAGTGAAAAACCTGATCCAGAGGCTCAATTGGAGCTTTGATCAGGGCTCGCAGGACCAGCGTTAAATCCCACTGTGGAGCAAGTGGACGTGAAGCAGGCCTGTGTCTCTGAACATCTTTTAGAAAAACGCTTCATCAGCGGGTGATTAAAAGCTGATCTGTCTCCGAAACCTTCGTGGCAGGAATAGATGACTGCAACGTACGTTAAAGCGTACTGAATGCCAACTCCCTATCCATCAGCTGTTGTAGAGAAACAACACGCCGCCTAAAAGGCATGAGGTGGCCTCTAAACCTTCTCTGTACACCAGCGCTGAAAAGCCGTCCCCTTGATGTGTACAGAACTGTGGTAGATGCAGCACGTGAATCTTGAATTGTGCACACTATCTCCTGAGGGAGACCCATCCTCTAAGTGGGACCGCTCAGCGGTCAGACCCACAGGTGTTGACCTATTTCTGGGTAACTCTTGGTCGCTCCTCCTGCCTGAAGGAGAGCGTCCTCCCTCCACGGCAGTTCCACGGCGACCCGACAACAGACGTTGCAGGCCTGGGAACCATGGTGCGTTCACACGCCGGGAGCCACCAGGAGAGCTGTCAATCCCTCCTCCTGAACTCGGTTCAGGAAACGTAAAAAACAGAGGAGGTGGGGGAAAAAACGTGTACAAAAGCGTTTCGGGCCACGGGCTGTGAGCAAATGCGTCCCCCCCCAGCGATGGATCGTCTCGCGGGCTCAGGGAAAACCATAGTTGACACTGAGCGTTCTTCTCGCGTCGCAAACAGGTCCACAGCTGCTTTGCCAACTTCTGCTGCGTCTGAAAACATCAGATCTGGATGGAGGGACCGGTCCACGTGACGTGGGCCGCCCCTGGACGTCACATCTGCCCCTCTGTTCAGAACACCGGATATGTAAAACCGCTCTAATAGAGAGCAGGTTTTGATGAGCCCAACACAGTAGCTTTCGCGCAATGTGTAACATCTGGGCTGAACGCACACCCTTGATGATTATGTACGCAGCAGTCACCATGTTATCTGTGTGAATCAACACGTGTTGATTCTGTAGCACGGGAGCAAAGTGTTGAATCATATTCAGTGCTGTGCGACACTCCCAAAAACATTGATGTGGGCTGATGTGTAGTGGAGCCACAGCGCCCCTACTGCTTGAGATAGGCATGTCCCCCCCCCCCCCCCCCCC
>NW_023623790.1:0-4174 GCF_014905685.2 Nematolebias whitei | reverse complement strand
GTAGCTGGAGACCACTTCCACCGCAGATCCTCTTATGTTCAGGGGGGGTGTAGGTGTTTTTGTTCCTTCTGAAGTCCACAATCATCTCCTTTGTCTTCTTCACATTGATGTGAAGGTTATTCTCTCTGCACCAGCTCTCCAGGTGTTCCACCTCTTGCCTGTAGCTGGACTCATCATTGTTTGTGATGCATCCCACCACCGCTGTATCATCTGCAAACTTTACAATGTGACAGCCTGGATGGGTAGCTGCACAATCATATGTGAGCAGAGTAAACAGAAGGGGGCTCAACACACATCCCTGAGGAGAGCCAGGTAAGACACCATAGGTTTGTGGTCCTTGGTCGACGTCATTAGTTGAGAAAAGAGCGATGGCCTGTGATGGTTTCGTGAAACATACTGGCCCAGCTTCTTGACTCGGTACCAGGTTATCTGGGAGTCCTCCCAGAACTGGAATGCCTAGTTCAAAATCATGAAAGTCAGGTTCTGAGTTTTCAGTTTGTGATGACTCATCATCGTTTGTGTGTGAGTTTACCCCCCCTTCGTCCGATGAGGGGTTGTTGGAGGCAACGACAGCAATGTCTTGGTGTGGTTCACCGACATCTGTAATGTTGTCATTTGCGCCTTCAGATTTAGTAGCGATAACATCACTACACTGTGGTCCTGGTTGGGTTCCCGTGTCAGTGTGTTTCAAAGTTTCTAACAACCTTTGTAGTTTCTCTGTCTCCTCTGAGCTCAGAGGTGTAGGGCCTTGTTCCTGGGACCTTTTGTGATTTTTTCGCCTCGGGACGTTTCGTCCGAGGTGGGGGAGGGTTAGGTACGTCTTTTGGGGGTTCCTCTTCGGATCTCCCCTGATAATATGGGTCCTCTTGGATCCCATATCTTTGCGTCCTACGCATGTCCCATTTACGATGATCACGTCCATCCTCTGAAAGAGGAGCTTTTTTTGTCCCAGCGTGCACCTTCATCACGTGGTTTGTTAGTTTGAAAATACTGCTTTTTCTCGCCTGTTTTAGGAGGAGGTGGCGACGCACGCCTTCCTTCCATTTCTGGGGAGTGGGGTTTAACCTTTACACCAGGAAACACCTCTATGGGCGTCTTAAAATGAGAACATGCCTCGAACACATTCACTGCACACTGTTGCATGTTTGGTGGAGGAGACCTGTACAGGTCTGTTCCTACCAGTTTAGGTGAGGGTGGTTGGATGGGCTTAAAAGCAAGAGGTGCAACAACGTCTTTCTGAGGTGTTTGTGGGTGACCTGGACTCTGTCCACGGTCTTCTCTGAGTTCCAGACAAACTCGCCCCACGTCAGAACTTTTATTTGTTGCCGCTCTTAGTTGCTGTTCACATGTTTTTAAGCGTTCCTGTGATGTTTGATAATCACTTTGTAAACGCATACATAGCCCCAGTAATGCTTTTTTATCAATTCTGAGTTCTTCCAGATCTTTTTTAAGCACATCTATTTCACCTTTGCAGCGGGAAACTTGTGACAGTGTCTCGTCGTGATCCCGTCTTAATGCAAAGTATTCACTGGACAACAGCTCTTTAGCATCCCTGGCTTCAGATAGTGATGCATTAAGTAACTGTATTTTGCTATTCAGCGAATTAATTTCTGCATTTGCATTTTGCTGTAAGTGAAACATCTGTTCATAATGTTTTGTCAACAGGACCTCGTTTTCGCTCTCAAAATGAAGGAAGTGTTCTTCATTTTTCTGAACCACCTCTTTTTCACTGTCTAACCTTATTGCAAGGTAATCAGCTTTCTCAGCAACTGTATAGAATGATTCTTTCAGCAAAATTGCAATTTTAGCCAGCTTTTCATAGTTTGACCTTTTAATTTCTGTAGAGGTAACACTCTCTGCAACCTCCATCAGATTGTCCAATAACTCTTTTGGGTTCATGCTGTCCGCCTGTTTGCCATATGGATGTAAGGATGCTGTCAGCAGCTTCAACGCATATTCTAAACAGCCCTTCATCCCATAAGGATCAAAGTCTTTTTCTAACACACCTGTCATGTTTTTCACTGTGTAGCACTTTATCTGTTTAAAACAGTTGCAAGCTTCAGATATTTTACAGGTAAATATTTGTATTCAAGTTGTCATTGAGTTTTCACACTATTTTAGCTTTGGGTTTACACAAAAGTACTGTTATAAGTCAACTTATTCAAATGTGGGCACCTGTCTCAGGTTTTACCCCAATTCATGAATATTTAAGTAAATGCTTCTCTGGCAGTGTTACTTTTTATGTGCTTATTTCTTAACAGATACTAGATTACCAAGCTCTCTTAATGTATTTTACTCTAAAGCACTGAATTTTTATAAACCTGTAATTTTCTAAAAAGTCTCACAGCACATCAGTTTAAAGACACTTTTTAAACCGTTCTATTCCAGAAATTTGCTATTTTAACAGTTACTCATAGAACCAAGTGGTGAAAAGAAAAAAGAAAAATTGATGATGTGTCAGGATTAATCAGTCTTTCTTCAGAAAAACTGTTATTACTCCTGTCCTCCTGTCAGTATCTTCTATTTAAAATTAAATAGGAAGATGTATTTTTTAGGTGGTAACTTAAACAGAAAAGTTTCTTTTTCCTGATAAGTTTTACTCTTATTTAGTGATTTTGCAATTAAACGTGTATTATCTTTCAAGCAAATGAGTAAACTGATCTCTGTGAATATCTGTAACTGTATCTTTTAAAAAAAAAAAAGTTTCTAATTTTTATTTTGCACCTTTTTCTTAAGGAATTACCAGTGAATAAAAATGTGTTGGTAAATGCCTCTCTGCATAAATACCCTTCACTTTTTAAATGCAAGATAACAGTGATTATTCAATTGAAGAACGTTTATTAACTCAAAGTTTGTCTTACAGAAATAAATAAAGTTTAATTTCACTAAAATACCTAAAGATGAAGTGAAACTGTGATCTCAAGTTTCCCAGGAGGGGGCAGTGTTTAGCTTTATACCAGCAGGAGCCTATGACGACTTCCTGTGACGTTCTGTGACATCCTGTTGTTAGCCGCTTAGCTTAAAGTTAGCTTCGGCTAAACTTGGTTAAAATCAACATTTCTGAACGGTTTTAAAGCTTAAACTTGGCGTTGTTTGAACAAGCACGACTTCTTTGCATGAACATGAGTTTTCTGGGACATGTGGCGGCTTTATTTAGTGATTTTAAGCACAGCGAAGGCTACGGTTGCAACCGAGCTCATTTCCGACATGGAGGAAGTGACGTGACACGTCACTCATCCGGTCGTTAGCTGTTAGCTTAAAATTAGCATCGCTAGCGTCGTTCAAAAACATCATTTAATGACGGATTTTAAACTCAAACGTGGCAAAAATCCAGCGATTACACTTTGAAGAACTTAAGCAGCGTATCAGAATACAGCTTTTAAAGCATTTTTGAACTTTAAAAAGCAGATTTTATTCCCTATGAAAAACGAGTTTCATTTCCGGGTCACGTGACTGAATCCACCAATGACAGAGCAGCACGGGGTGGGCTTTACGACCTGACACGTCAGAGGCTCACGACTGACACGTCTCTCAGCCAATGAAAGCGTCACACACGGTCGTTTTCAACCAATCACTGAACGTCTTTCCCACTAGCATGTAGCCTTTAGCCTGTAAAAGTCCGACAACTTTTCGTCTTTAAACTGTCAAAATGCACCATTTTCTGCTACAAATGTCACGAATCAAACTCTGAGCTGCACGGAGTCGGCGCCCCGGCATTAAAAACGTCTTTCCCACCATTTAAAACAACTCGTTCGATCTTTCTCAGAACCGAGCCGGAACCAGAACAGCGTCCGGAACACAGTTTAAACAGAATAAAGCGTTTCCACAGCTCAGCAAACTCGTCACACACCACAGACGTACAATTTCAGATTTCATAAAGACATATGAATCGGTATCAGCTTCAAAGCATTAAGCGTAAACATGTAGCGTTTCCTTCAAGCATCACAGCGTAAACATGCAGTGTTTTCTCCAAGCGCGCAGCTTCAGCTGCGTTTCAGCACAGCAAACAATCTGCTATTTTTTCATGCCAACATAGAATATTCAAATGTCACACAAATACACCAGTCCATTTATGAACCGTTACGGGCCACCAGAATTATGATGAATGTACGGACGGGCCACCAGAATGTAGATGAACAGATGCTGAGATATATTCATCAATTAAAACGGATTC
>NW_023623789.1:0-4175 GCF_014905685.2 Nematolebias whitei | reverse complement strand
TCATTTATCTTTGACCCATCAAAATGAATGCGGTCATTTATTTTACAGAATCAAAGTTTAACATCAAACATTTACACTAATTTGGCAAAATATGAAAATAACAACATAATTAACAGCTTTACAGGTAGTGAGAAACAATTCGGCGATTGTTTCCACTCTTCAGCAGAACAGCAGACATTAATGAAAACTGTACAATTATGATCAATTATCCACATGGCGGTGGATGAGCACTTTACACAGACATTTCTAAAATATCTGGAAGGATTTCTACTTGAGAGAAGAATTTAAAGATGGAAATGAAGTTTAAAGGGAGTAAAAGATGGTATGTGAGGGGAAGTGTTGACCAGAACCGACACTCTCCATCAGAACCCAGCTTTCCTCGGTACGCTTTGGTAGGAAACTTGACTCATTACCTTTCTGAAGATTAATCAGCAGATATGGAGGTCCAGTTAACGCTATCTGTCCAGCGTCTCCATAGGATGGCTGTGACTCGTCTGAAGTAGTGACGAGATTCCGTCCGACACCAGCTCACATCAGCAATAGACTTCACATGAGTGGGGTCCTTCAGAAGTTCCACTCAGAGGTGGAGGATATTATAATCCAACTCGGAGGAGCCTTATCATGCTGGACTTCTGTTCTCCCAAACGACTTCTCAGCGCCTCACCGAACTCCTCAGAAGCTTCACCGAACTGCGAACGTCTTAGGACTTGGAAGTACCGGCATTTTAAAGAGCTCTATTTCCGGTATATTTGAGCGTCCCTGATTGGGTAATATCAACCAGACAGGGGTGTGTTTTGTGATGTAAGAGGTTACTAGAAGTCAGAAAACAGCAAGAATTGTTATGGAACAGATTAAACTGTTCTCAGAGACAGAGAGAGTTTTGTTTTGGCGAGTTTTAGAAACAGGTGCCAACTCCTCCGTTGACGTCTGAGAGGATGTAAACAAGACAGTTGTTCCAACACATGTCTGCTTCGACTCCTGACCTTGGAAAACGCACACTTGCTCATTCAAAGACAGAAATCAGAAAATGCATAAAAATCTGTAACAGACCTTAACATGAATTCTAACTCTGCATAAGCATTAAAAAATCATTACACTGTTTCACAGTTAATAAAATTGATTAGTTCACTGCAACATCTAAAATGGTTTGAACTAAGACACTTTGATTATCAACATTTGTAAAATAGTAATGATAATAAAAAGAGAGTGTTCTTTCACTTGATTTTCAAGAAAGAGAGTCTCAGGATGGGTGTAACTGTATTTCTGGATTCAAATCAATGAAATGACAGTTTCTGTCCAACTGGTCAGTTTTGACATCAGGTTAAGTTCACTACAGTCATCTGCACTGACTAACTATGCTCGACTTAGTTTCTTGTGTCATCTTGCTCTGTGGAAACAGAACGGTTTTCTCACAAGCAACAAAAAGGTGGTCAAACACAAAGAGCTTTTCATGACATGTGATCACTTGGTGACATCACATGATCTACAGATCTTCTGGAAGAAAGTTCCAGGACATTCCAGAGTCCCAGGCAATGACAAGCACTACAATGACCTTGCAGACTCCCTAGCCAAGGGAGGAGCTGTTGACGGGCCCACGTGGTCCTTTGACCCCTCCTGGCTACTCCACACTCAGTCGACACAACCTACAGCTGAGGTAATGGCAGTCACACGTGCACAAGCTGCAGCTAAACCTGCTGATAACACAGTTTCTGTACGCCCAATACTGACTGACCCAGACATCATCCAACTTCAGAAGTTGGATCCTGCAATTGACTCGATGATACTGTATCTGACTGACCCAGACAAATACACTCCATCGAAAGGCGAACTGGATTCCAATCCAGACCTTAAAGTCCTCTTTCAGCTGCGCAAACAGTTAAAACTACTTAAGGGCATCCTAACTTTTGCTCATGGACAGACGTCCTCACCCGTGTTCGTGGTCCCCTGTAGATGAAAAGATGCTCAGATATATTCATCAATTAATGCGGATTCCTCATTTTTCTGAACTGAATAAAACGTGCATTGAATTTAATGAAATGCAAACGTGAGACGTCATTTATGTTTGACCCATCAAAATGAATGCGGTCATTTATTTACAGAATCAAAGTTTAACATCAAACATTTACATTAATTTGGCAAATTATGAAAATAACAACATAAGCAATCAATCAGGAAAAATCATACGGCCATGATTTTTCCGTTGCTTCACCACAGACATTTATGAAACTGTACAATTATGATCTTTTACCCACACGGATGTGGATGAGCATTTTACACAGACATTTCTAAATATCTGGAAGAATATCTACTTGATAGGAAAGTTTAAAGATGGGAAAGAAGTTTAGAGGGAGTAAAGATGGTATGGGAGGGGAAGTGTTCACCAGAATTGACACTCTCCATCAGAACCCAGCTCTCCCCGGTACGCTTGGTAGGAAACTTGACTCATTACCTTTCTGAGGTTAATCAGCAGATATGGAGCTCCGTTAACGCTACCTGTCCAGCGTCTCCTTAGGATGCTGTGAATCGTCAGAAGTAGTGGCGAGTGAAAATGTTATAATCCCATGGAACTCGGCAGAGCTCTGTTGTCATGTCAGGATCATCCCGTCTCTCACAGAACTGTCCAGCGCTAGGACATATCAGCACTGTCCGCGCCGCAGAACTTCTCCAACCAGCAGAACTCAACCGAACTTCTCCAGAGCTTCAACAGAACTGAGTAGTTTACAGATCTGAGTAGACCAGGAAGTACCGACATTTTAAAGAGCTCTTTTTCCCGGTTCATACGGGAGTCTCCCATTGGCCAGAACCGACCAGACGGGGTGTGTTTTGTGACGTAAAAGGTTAGAATGCAGCAAGAATTGTTATGGAAAGATCAGAAATGTTCTCACAGACAGAGAGAGTTTTGTTTTGGCGCGTTTCAGAAACAGGTGCCGAAACACCTCTATATTTACGTCTGAGAGGATTCTAAAACATGACAGTTCGTTCCAACAACTTGTTTTGCGTTTGACTCCAACCTTGGACCAACTTACACTTGCTCATTCAAAGGCAGAAATCAGAAAATGCATAAAAATCTGTAACAGACCTCAACATGAATTCTAACTTTGCATGAGAAAAAATCATTACACAGTTAATAAAATTGATTAGTTCACTGCAACATCTAAAATGGTTTGAACTAAGACACTTTGATTATCAACATTTGTAAAATAGTAATGATAATAAAAAGAGAGTGTTCTTTTCACTTGAATCTTCAAGAAAGAAAGTCTCAGGATGGGTGAACCTGTATTTCTGGATTCAAATCAATAAAATGACAGTTCCTGTCCCACAAGGTTCTTAAGGTCAAGGGTTTTGACCTTAGGCTTAGTCGTGACACCAGATTAAGTTCACTACAGTCCCCCCTTTGGAAATCATCACCTGTCCATGGGGATGAATTCCAACTATGAACTTACGTCTTCGATTGTCCTTGAAGCTTGAAGTAATCCAGCAAAGAAACAAGAGTCAAGAGTAATCCAGCAAGGAAAACAAAAGTCAAAAGTAATCCAGCAAGGAAAACAAAAGTCAAGGTAATTCCACAATGTTCTCGGTAATTCCATTGTGTTGATTATAATCCCACATCGTCTCGATAATTCCATTGTAGCAATGCTTTAACCCCTTGAAAACAGAGTCTGTAATCCACTGGAAAAAGTCATATAATCCACAATGGTAAATCCACAACGATTGGAAGTGTTGATTAATCAGCATACAGAGGGGTACCCTTGGGTTGAACTGAAGAAGCGGCCACTGGATGAAGAGTGGAGACCAACGTCAGGATTGCAGGTCGCCTCCAGCGAAGGTTGTCTCCAGCGACGTCCAGCCTGTGTCGTTCTGGTTCAAATGTGTCATGCAATTATGTGATTTAAGGTGGGCTTATGAAGGTGATTTTACATAAGGCCTTAAACTATATGCACCTGGTGTGTAAGCTATTATGGTTGGGAACAACTACAACTACCAGTTAAGGCGTGGAGCATGCTGAAAAGGGGTAACTACAGGGGTTTAAGCCTATAGAAAAGGGTTCCAAACTACTTTTCCATTTCTAACTTGGGTTAAGTTAGCTTTACATGGCAAAATATAGTTTGGTTCAAATGTCTGTTGTCTTTTAGACGAACGACTTGAGATTGGGTGTTTGGTTTCCCCATAAACGT
>NW_023623788.1:0-4175 GCF_014905685.2 Nematolebias whitei | reverse complement strand
AAAAATTGGAGTTCTCACAGGTGAAGTGGGACAAGGAACGATTACACCTGCTTCCAGAAGAGAGTGAAAAACAGGTGTAATGCCTGAGGCTGCCTCAGGTTTCAGTGGATACTGTGGTATTTTTGGTCGATAAGAAGATTTAGGAGTAATTTGGATGGGCTCCTGACCTTTTATCAGACCTACATCATACTTTGTCTGGGCCCACAATGTGGGTGGAACAGCAGAGAGGTCTGGGTTGTCTGAAGTCATCGTAGGCAGTGTTAGTCATGCAGAGGTGTCAATCACTTCTTTGAATGGGGTGACCGGAAGTGATGAAATAAGTGGTTGTCTGTACATCTCCAGAGCAGGAGAGTAAAAACAAGTGTCAAGTGGTTGCCAGTCAGATGCACAATGGGCTCTCAGTGCTAGAGGGCCTAAAGAGCGCCACTGAGCTTCAGGAGGTTTAGCAAGAGAAACATGAGGAAATGAGTCAGGTACTGTGAAATAGCATGTTTGTGGTGTGACATCATCTGTGAGGCATGTCAACAGGAAACATGTGGTCTTTGTCCAGCAGATATCTGTAGTATGTAAGTCAGTTGGTGGTGTTTGCATGAATGAATCTCCTAGCTGATCAGCTGGGTCTGAAGTAACACGAGCAGTGCAATGCAGCTGTTGTTCATGCATGAATGTGCATGAAGGTGGAAGTCTATCTTTGGCCATAGAGAGCAAGGCTACACGCTGACTCTCATCAGTGAGGGACCATTCAAATACAAACAGCAGATCAGGCACTAGTGTCACCAAAGTGTCCACTGAGTGTGTAGACTTTGACACCACTAGTCCTTCAGGGCTACAATCGATGGACAGGTTGAATTTAAGAATTAGATCTCTGGCCAGAAGATTTATTGGACACGTCTGTGAGAGTAGAAACTGATGCAAGTGGGCAGTGTGATCAAAAGGGTTAATCACATTCAGAGGAGTTGTCATTACCTCTGGGATTGCTACACCAGATGCTCCTGTGGAGTGGATAATCTTGCCACACAGTGGAGCATGTGGGAGACATTTCTTCATTATCAAAGATTGAGTGGCCCCTGAGTCCACTAAGAACTTTAGTGGAACATTGTTTACAAGCATTGTGAGCATGGGTAACTTCAAACATGCTGACTGGGTGTATTTAAAATACGTGGAGGTGCATGTGGTATCAGTAGGTGAAACAGCTGGTGTGTGTGTGCGTGTACTTGCTGTTTGGAGACCCGGACCTTCCTCACCGCCCCCTTCTAGTCAGGATGAGTGCCCGCCTCGGTGGCCACGACCCCTGGGTGGACCCTGGCTTCGACCAACCGATTGTTGGGAGCCTGGGTGAAAGTTCTGTTCATGGTTCATGGGCCATGGCTCTCGTGGTGGCATTGGTGCTCGATTCTGGAATGGTCGGCCACGCCCTCGTCATGTGGTGCGTTTTTGTGGACAGTCTCTCATCCAATGGTCAGTCCCTCCACACAGGAAGCATGGCTGTGGCCCTCCTGCGTACCCACGTGGTTGTTGCTGTTGTGAGCCTGGCCAAGGGCCAGGGGGTGGTGGTGGGCGTGAAAAAGCTGGAAGCTGTTGTGGTGGGGCAGTGTTCAAGGTCATCTGTTGTGCAGCTTGAAGAAGAGTCAGCTGAGCATTTTCTGCTTGTTTTGTCTTTTTCTTCAATGTTGCAGTTTCTTCGGCTGTGTGCTGTTCCCAGGCGTGTCTGGCATGACGTAGGAGGTCATTGAGATGAATGCCAGCTTTCCAGCCTATGTATGTGTTCTGAACAGACTTGCGGATTGTTGGCAAGAATCCATCCATCACACATTGACACAGGATGGTTTCGAAGGCTGAAGCCTGTGCAGCATCACGCCAGTCGTTGTCCGGGAAAGCGATGCCAGAGTGTGTGCGAAACACAGGGATGAGACGATCAATGTACTCTTGAGGGGGTTCACCACTCTTCTGGACCGTGTCCTTGATCCTTGCATATTGAGGCGTCTGTGGAAATGCTGTCTTAACTCTCCTGACAATGTCACCCACAGCTGTCACAAAGTCTTGGTTATCTGCGTGGGCGTATTCGACACGCATCAGCCGTTGGTTGCCAGGCGGGACCTCAAACAGCTGTGCGCCTATGGTGCTTACAAAGTTCATACCATAGACAGCTGTGAGAATCATTTTTAGTTCTGGTATGGTGGGGCGGAGAATACGAACCATGTTGGTGATGGCTTCACCTATGGCATCCCCTCCTTGGGCCATGTCTGGGAGGTGTTGTTTTGCCAGGCTTGTCAGGTCGCTCAGTGGCCAAGTTCTGAACACCAGTTGTGGTCCGTCCGGTCCACCCACCTCCAGCATCGGCATGGTCGTGGAGTTGTGTTCACCATCTGAAGTCATGGGGGAGCTTATAGAACCGTTGTTGTGCTGTGACTGTTGTAGTCTCTGTATTTCAGCCTCCAGCAGTTTTTCTTTTTCTCTGAAAGCTTTAATCTGCTCCTCTTGCTCTGCAGCTTTGGATCGAGTTATGATTGAAGAACCTGCAGAAGATGATGAAAGTGATGGTGAAGAGTTTGAAGATGTTGATGTTGATGAGCTGATAGCAGGGGATGGTGGTGGTCTGGTTGTAACATCTCTTCCTCCTGCTGCTCCTTGTTCATCCTGTTGCTGAGGGGCAGCTGGCCTTGGTCCAATAAAATCATCGTCTGAAGTGAGGATCCAAGCAGGTTTCAGTCCAGGGCGAGTCTCATGTGCTTCCATCTGTGGTGGGCCATAGGGTGGTGGGTCTTTGAGTTCAGCCAGCGAGGGGTGGATCGAGGTGGAGGGTGCGGTGGGAGGAAGAGGTCCGTGGGTCTCCGGTGCATGTGTGAGAGAGGACAGAGGAAAAAGAGAGGTTTTCAGTTCTGTTTTTTTTTGTTTTTTTCTCGTCTTTGTCTTTTTGAGTCTCTTGTTCTCTGCATTGTTTCTGTAAATCTTCAACTTTTTGAGACATCTGTAATAATCTGGACTCCGTTTTACCCATCATATTTTTAGACTCATTTTTCCACATTTTAAAAGCTTCCTCATGCTTGTGCATCGTTAAGTAAACCTTTTGAGGTATATTCTTCATCTGAATCATGCTCTGCTTTTGCTGCAATAATTGTTCTTCGAGTTTTTGAATGTCTTCGGTTTCTAAAGATCCATTTTTAGGAAAACCAAATTTGTAATGCCACTGAGAAACGAAACTTAGACAGGAAACTCCGTATAAGCGTTTCATTTTTTCTGCAACCGAACCGTTTGGTATATAATCTAGATTCTTACTTTTTGTCGCTCCCATTTTTATCTTTAAGACGAAACTATTTTATTTCCTCAGCCCTCTTTATCAAGACGAGCCTACACTCGGTTTTCCTAGAGAAAACTTACCTCGGTTTTCCTAAAGAAAACTTACCTCGGTTTTCCTAAAGAAAACTTACCTCGGTTTTCCTAAAGAAAACTTACCTCGGCTTTTCCTAATGAAAGCTTACTTATTTTATGAGAGAGCGATCTTTTTGACGGAGTCGTGTCTGTCGCTAGCGCTTTTTTTTTATTTTTTATTTTTATTTTATTTATTTATTTACCTTATCGTAGATGTGTCTCTGGTTTCCTGTTTTCGAATACGGCTGGAGTCGATCCCCCCCCCGGAGAACCAGACGTCCTCCCGCTCCCAAAACGTCCTAGTTGGAGGGTCGGAGGTCCGGTGATCAGCCTCGTCCGATTCTCCGTAGGCCGGACGAACTCTCAGGCGTATCCCGGCGGTGCCTCCAAACTTTTGTGGAAAATAAATAATTGTTCTAAACTTAAAAAAAACTCTTAAAAGAAAACCAGAGACATTTCTCTTTTAGCTCAAAACGGAGCGCGAGGTTTATTCTTTCTGCAGAAAGGAGTTGCTGCCTGCGTGAAGTCAGAACACAACACAGCACACTGGGTTCTTAAAGAGACAGTACATATTATTTATACATGTTTCGTGCGTCACAATAAAATTCTATCATAATGGGGAGGATAAGTTCCTCAGGTTGACACTATACACAAGTTCTTGTTATCAGTACGAGATGATGTTATTCTTCTTGTTGAAGCCGTGTTCTGTAACAAGTCTTCTATCCATGTGACTAGAACATTCTGAAAAACATTGTGGATCTGGTATTTTTTAATTAGATTTGTAACAGTCTTTTTTCATGAGCTAG
>NW_023623787.1:0-4175 GCF_014905685.2 Nematolebias whitei | reverse complement strand
ATGTAATTTTAATTGCCAGCAATCAAATCGTTATGTATTTTCAGGTGCAAATATAACTAAGGTTGATTGATTCGATGTTTGGAAAAATATATAATCTAATAACAAATTGCAGCAAAATTAATAGTGATGGTAAAAAAATTTGTCTTCACACCACTGTCTGTTTCACATTACACAAATATTTCAATAGAAAAATGTTTTTATAATTGTTCATTCATTATTAGTGTTTAGTGTATATCTTAGATCCTTGTACACTGTTTCTTTTTATACTTTATATTTTTTGCTATGTTTGGGTGTAACTGGGGCCTTCAGTACACAGTTTTATTCCACCTCATGTACCACATGTGACGCGAATGACAAATGACAATAAAGAATCTCGAACCTTTTTATATTCCTGCCGGAAATGCTCCAGGCTGCACCAGTGGTGCTACAGCTAGCTGCTGCGGTCACTACCTTTTCATACAAATAACCATAAAATTTTAATAAGGAGTCATGCAATGAAAAACTGATGATAATGTAAAAGTTTATAAGCATGCATTTGTATAAAACTTTTTGAAATATTTTGCTTTGTCGACCATGTTTTTCTTGTTGAAAATGAATGGCGCTCCCTTCGCTTCATTCAGACACTGCTGTTTACAACCATTTATTGCTCATTTCAGCTTTTGTTCTGGTTCAGCTTTTTTTCAGCTACTTTTGCTCATTTCCATTTTTTTCTGCTCAATTCAATGTTTTGCCATCTATTGAGCCTCTCTACTTATTTCAGATTATTCTGCTAATTTTTCTACATTTCTGCAATATTCTGCTTGCTCTACACATTTGATTTACATTTGCTTTTATTTTTCTGCTTTTAGCAAATGTTCAAATGATTAGCAATGACACCTTTGCAGCCTGGTTTCAACTTCTTAAGCAGCCTCAAGAAAAATAATTCAGCAACAATCATTCACACTGCATTTTCACAGAAAAGACCATTTCTCTGGTTATTATTTATCATCAGGCTGGTTTTAGACCTGGATATTTGACTTAGATGCTTTCAGAACAGTTCATAGTATATATTCTAAATACAACTATTTGCACATATTAGTTACAAACAGAACAACTTATATACATTAACTTTTTTTATGAAAGTAAAACATTTTCAGTAATAAAGCAGTAATAGGTCAGTCAAGCCTGTCAGCTTCTGGAATAAGTCAGGGGCTAATGGTGCATTTTGTAAATCATTAACCTTAAAAGGTTCAACTCTGACGTGCTGCTTGTGAAATGGCAGCCAGCTAGGCTTTTTGGTACTCTAATACATTCAGGTAACAATTAATAAAAAATGTTAAACGTATTTCCGATGTAGGAGGACAAAAGTGCACATGTACAACCAGTTTCCTCCGGGTTTAAAAATAAATAAATAAAAGGCTCCTGAAAATTCCCTCCTGAATTTAGCAGAAGTAACCTTATTGCCTCTCTATTGGTGGGTGTAATTAAAATTCCAGAAATATCAGCGTTCAATTTATAAAAACTATTCCTCTGAGCAATAATATGAACATTGGTTAGGTCCTAAACAGATGCCAACATGGCGAAAGAACGATTCAGAGATTTTGTTGCTCATTCAGAGCATTAAAATCACAAGAACAGTTATGTGTATGATTAAATTTTATACGATTCATTTTCTAATATCTTATTCAAAATACAGTCAAATTAGAACTCTCCTTCTCCTAATAAGTAGCTGAAGTTAAAAACCTCAAAGTAATACGAGAATACGTGCAAGTCTTTTGCTACCACTTCTGCCATAAATTTCCCTGCGAAATGCCGGGAGTCAATTATATGTCCATGATGAGAACATAAGTGAAAGGATCTTTTTAGCCACAACTAGAAAAAGGGGTGCCTTTTTACTACAATCACAGCATTAGATCACATTTTCCCTCCACAGGGTTTGTCAGTGACTGGTGGCAAAATTACCAGCGTGTCTGCCGCTTTAATTCACATGTCTCATGTCAGCTTTGTGCCTCCAGCACAATTTTCACCGTTAACAGAATGAGAAAATGGAAGAGAGTGAAAATTGAACACAAGACCAAAATTAGTCCACTACATGTCAATCTTTACAGCCTAATTTGACAAACAGGTCTGGGTGACAGTAAGGAGAAGTGAATGGAAGAGGTCTAAATTGCATGGCAGCTCAGTCAGGGGCTTGATTATCAGTAACATCCCCTATTGTGATGATGCTGCAATTGAAGAGAACCAGCTAAGATGTGCAGTGCAGAGAATAAAGTACTTGATGTTGGAAAGCCATTAATAGTTTCACTTTTTTGGGACTTTGCTCACTCCGTAGTGGGCTTTGTTCATTTAGTATGTAGTGCACTACATTTATTATCATCCTTACTGCACTTTGAAATAATTATATTCAAACTCTGCACACACCGAGCCAGAGGCATAAAACTCTGTAGATTCAAAAAATATATTTGTGAGCGCGCACAAAGCCCAGACCATTTGCATTATTTTCGACAGATTTTTTTAGATCTGCGACTATGCAAGGCACCTTTCTGTAAATCGCTGTGGCTGTAAAATTATAGACATGCTTCTGTTGGGTTTCCACCTCCATTTTAACATGAAAGAGCCGAGTCACTCATTGGGATTATTATTTGCTTTTAATACAGATGTTCAAGTGATTATGAGTAAGTGTAATTATGTGTTCAAAAGTTTGGAAGGGCCTTAAATGAGCCAACTGTTCATATGTTGAAAACATTAACCAGAAAAAGAAACATTATAATTTCTGATGTTTCCTTGTACCAAGTTTATGGTTTGTTAAAAACAAACAAGCAGTATGTTGATGTCTGTCATTGCTGAGGGAATGGAATAGTAAATGTTTGCAGTTTTTGAGAAGTGTGTTTTTCTGGACTCAAATTGAACAAGAAAACCTTCATGTTTTGGAGCAAGATATTCACGTAGGAAGGAGTTACACTGTGGAGAACAGATATAGTTGTTTTCCTTGTCTGAGGCAGAGCAGAATGATGGATCCTAGAGAGCAGAGGGAATAAATTTGTCCACCACCAGGTACAATGGCGGAGCCAGTGGGTGGTCAGTGGTGGCCTTAGTCACAATAGATTAGTCTTCGGCCACCCTGATAATTTAGGGAACTATACTTTTAAGCAAAATAAAAACTAGAAAGCATAGTTTCCTCAAATGAAAGGAGAGGCTCAAGATTTACCTTTTGGTTGGCATACATACATAGATACTGTACATTAATACACACACACACATACATTTACGACTGACAAATTTAATACTGGACCATTTTCCTCAATAAATAAATAACCAAGTATAATGTTTGACTCATTTCTTTAACTGTGTTCTCTATATCTACTTTTAGGACTTGTGTAAACGAATTACAATGTTTTAGGTCATATTTATGCTCCTGTTCTCCTCCTGCTTTTTTCCTGCTCTCTGTCCGTGTATCAGAGCTCCTGTTACACATCTTCCAAAATTAAAATTACTGTCATGGATCTGGTCAGCTGGACTTTCAATGCAATCGACAAAATCTTTTCAACAAAGCGAAAGGGTTGGAGAGCCCTCATGCCCCGCTGAGACGCATGTGGCAGGATACGTCATGGATCCGTGTGGGGTTTGGGAACTGATGTGTCTTTCTGTTCTGTCTCAGGGTTTCTGCACTCTGGCATTGGTGGATTCCTGTGTTATCTGCTATTAAGGAAGATGGCGGCAGCAGTTTCGGCAATGGCAAAACTGCCAAGTCTGTGTGAAGGTTTGGGTCATGCTTCGAGTATGCTTCAAGCGCTGCGAAGGCCTATTGTAATTGTGCTGTTTATTATTCTTCTTGGGCCGAAAGAAACGCTAATTTGGAGGCCTTAACAGATCTGAAAACTCACCAAACTTTATCCAAAATTGTCCCCCGCCTGAAATTTTTGTATTGTAATGGAATCAAAAGTGGGCGTGGCCAAACTGCTCCACAGCGCCCCCTAACGTGAGATATGACAACTGGGAAGTCGTAGAGACGTGAACTTTGGTACATAAGTACAACCCACTGAAACAAGAAAAAAAGTCTCTTGGAGGTATGCCCTAAAACCAACAGGAAGTTGGCCATTTTGGGTCAAAGGGTCATTTTTGGCCGTTTTTCACTTTTCATACATGGCAAATTTGAACAAACTCTTCCTAGGCATTTTGAGATATTGCCTTCAAAC
>NW_023623786.1:0-4176 GCF_014905685.2 Nematolebias whitei | reverse complement strand
ATAGTTTCCTCTCTTCAAGGGGAGGCGTTGAGGTGGGCGAACGCATACTTCAGCTCCGTCTCAGTAAATGACTGTGCCTTTTCTGTTTTTTTTAATGATTTCCAGAGGGTTTTTGAGCGTCCCCTGCACCAAGAGACCGCTTCCAAGAGGCTAATGGCGCTACGCCAGGGGAACCAATCTGCGGCGGACTTCGCACTTCACTTCCGGATCACGGCCCGAGAGGCCGGATGGGAGGACCTCGCTCTTCGGGGAGTGTTTGTGAGTGCCCTCAATGATCACATTAAAAATCAACTAGCCCTCGTAAATCATCCCGACAACCTGAACGATTTGATCGACCTGTCAATTCGCATTGACGATCGCTTCAGAGAGTGTCGGGGCAGTTTTGACTACAACTCCCAGAGTTCCTCCGTTTCCGGAATTCCACTTCCGGATCTGACAAGCCGCTGTTGTCCAAATATTCCAAATACTGAAATTGACCCTGTGGAACCAATGATTGTTGGGCGCACCCGTCTCACTCCTGAGGAGAGACAGCGTCGCTTTTCTGCAAAAGAATGCCTATACTGTGGTAAGAAGGGACATTTCATTGCCTCTTGCCCCCTGCGTTTAAAAGGTCGGCCCCACCCATAAGACAGGAGATTCGGGTGGGCGCTTCTGACATTTCTCCTGAAAACCGTCTGACTCTCCCTTCTTCCATTTGTCATAACAATTCAAATTTCTCTGTGCAGGCGCTTGTTGACTCTGGAGCGGAACAAAACCTTATCAGTGACAGCTTGGTGGAGAGACTGTCAATTCCTTTGGACAGATTGGATCAACCCCTCTCTATGACAACACTCACTGGTCAGACCATTTCCACCATCGCCCACCGAGTCACTTCTCTAAAGCTCATCATCTCTGGCAATCATCATGAACTGAGTGAGTTTTTTGTTTTCCATTCTAATAACCCTCAACTGATATTAGGATTTCCTTGGCTCAGACGACATAACCCGCAGGTCGATTGGAAGCACCAGAGAATCATTGCCTGGAGTCAGGATTGCTCTGCTAACTGTCTCAGGTCGGCGATTTCCCCTTCTCCTCCGTCTTGTTATGAGGAGGAGGAGGTTGATTTAACCTTAATTCCCTCCGGTTATCATGATCTGGCCCCGGTTTTCAGCAAATCCAGGGCTCAATCTCTACCTCCTCACCGACCTTATGATTGCTCAATAAATTTGCTTCCTGGTGCTCCCTTGCCTTCTTGTCGTTTGTATAATTTATCTGGTCCTGAGAAACAGACCATGAGGGAGTATATTGACGCATCATTATCCTCCGGCCTTATCCGCGCTTCTACCTCTCCAGTGGGAGCAGGCTTCTTCTTCGTCGCCAAAAAAGACAAATCTTTGAGACCTTGTATAGATTACAGAGAACTAAATCAAATAACTGTAAAGAACAAATACCCTCTACCTCTCATTGAATCCATCTACGAGCAGCTACAGGAAGCTGTAATTTTCACCAAGTTGGACCTTAGAAATGCGTATCATCTGGTTCGTATTAAGGAGGGGGATGAATGGAAAACGGCCTTCAGAACGCCTTTCGGTCATTTTGAATATTTGGTAATGCCTTTTGGACTAACTAATGCTCCCGCCGTGTTCCAAGCACTCGTCAATGATGTGCTAAGGGATTTTTTGAATCAATTTGTCTTTGTTTACCTAGATGACATTCTCATTTATTCCAAGGACCAACACCAACATACTCAGCACGTTCGGGCTGTCCTTCAGCGTCTGTTGGAGAATCAACTGTTCGTCAAGGCGGAGAAGTGTGAGTTCAGTGTGCCCTCTGTGACCTTCCTGGGATTTGTGTTTAAGAGTGGTCAGGTTTGGACGGACTCTGAGAAGGTCAAGGCGGTTGTGGAATGGCCTACCCCCACTAACCGTAAACAACTCCAACGCTTCCTGGGCTTCGCCAACTTCTACCGCCGCTTCATCAGGAATTACAGTCAAGTTGCTAGTCCTTTAACCAGACTCACCTCTTCTCTCCGTGTTTTTTCTTGGACCAGGGATGCGGAGGTGGCCTTCCTGAGGCTCAAGGCGCTTTTCTCCTCTGCTCCCATCCTGACTCACCCCGACACCAAGTTGCAGTTCCTTGTCGAAGTAGACGCCTCGGACTCTGGAGTGGGTGCTGTACTGTCGCAACGATCCCCTACCGACAACAAGGTCCACCCTTGTGCATTCTTCTCACGTCGATTGTCTCCTGCTGAGGCCAACTATGATGTGGGCAATCGTGAGTTGCTGGCCATAAAATTGGCGCTCGAAGAATGGAGGCATTGGTTGGAGGGGGCGGCGTTACCTTTCATCGTTCTCACTGACCATAAAAACCTCTCTTACCTTCGGAGTGCCAAGAGACTGAACTCTAGACAGGCCAGGTGGTCCCTGTTTTTCACCAGATTTAATTTTTCCATCTCTTACCGGCCGGGATCCAAGAACGTAAAGCCTGATGCCCTTTCCAGACAGTTTTCGTCCTCTGATTCCCCCGAAGCTGCCGAGCCCGTCCTTCCTGGCTCCTGCGTGGTGGGTGCCACATCCTGGGGGATCGAGAGGGACATCCTTCGGGCTCAACTGTCTGAACCCGACCCTGGTAATGGCCCACCTGACCGCTTGTTTGTCCCCAAGTCTGTGGTCAGCCAGGTTCTTCAATGGGCTCATTCTTCTAAATTTTCTTGTCACCCCGGCGTCAACCGCATGATCTCCTTTACTAAGAGACACTTCTGGTGGCCTACCTTGCGCCGGGACATCAAGCGTTTTGTGTCAGCCTGCACTGTCTGCGCTCAGAACAAGAGCACTCATCAATCCCCTACGGGATTACTCCAACCCCTTCCTATTCCTGGTCGTCCCTGGTCCCACATCGCACTGGATTTTGTGACGGGTTTACCCCCATCTGAAGGGAACACGGTCATTCTCACCATCATCGACCGGTTCTCTAAGGCTGCACACTTTGTTCCATTGCCAAAACTTCCCTCTGCAATGGAGACTGCTCAACTCTTGGTCGTCCATGTCTTGAGGCTTCACGGCATACCCTTGGACATTGTCTCGGATCGTGGTCCTCAATTTGTGTCCCGGGTCTGGAAGGCCTTCTGGAACGCCCTCGGCGCCTCGGTGAGTTTGTCCTCAGGATATCACCCCCAGTCCAATGGTCAATCTGAACGTTGCAACCAAGAACTTGAGTCTGCCATTCGTTGTGTCATTGAAAACAACCCAGTTTCTTGGTCTTCCCTTCTTCCATGGGTCGAGTACTCCCACAATACCCACACATCCTCTGCTACCGGCCTCTCTCCTTTTGAGGCTTCCCTGGGTTACCTGCCCCCGCTGTTTCCCCGTGAGGAGGCTGATGTATCGGTTCCTTCTGTCCAGCATCACCTACGACGTTGCAGACGGATTTGGAGGCAGACCAAGGAGGCTCTTCTACGGACTCGTGACCGTTCCAAACGGGGGGCTGATCGTCGTCGCATTCCTGCTCCTCCGTACTCTGTAGGACAGCAGGTTTGGCTCTCCACTCAGCACATTTCCCTCAAGGATTCCTCTAGGAAGCTGGGACCCCGATTCATCGGACCCTTCCCCATTACCAAGATTGTCAACCCCACTGCTGTCCGGTTACAACTCCCTCGCTCCATGCGAATTCACCCTACCTTCCATGTGTCTCAGGTCAAGCCCCTTGTGGTGGACCCTCTGAACCCCTCCACCCTGGGTCGTCCGCCCCCCCGCATCGTTGACGACCAGACAGTGTTCTCTGTTTGCCGGCTCTTGGATGTTCGCCGACGTGGTCGCGGACTTCAGTTTTTGG
Organism: Nematolebias whitei; assembly: GCF_014905685.2. Classification (NCBI taxonomy): domain Eukaryota; kingdom Metazoa; phylum Chordata; class Actinopteri; order Cyprinodontiformes; family Rivulidae; genus Nematolebias; species Nematolebias whitei. Next base: position 366 of record NW_023623786.1, on the reverse strand, counting down.
TGGATTGGGAGGGTTACGGCCCGGAGGAGCGCTCATGGGTGCCCAGATCCTTCATCCTGGATCCTGCCCTTATTTCGGACTTTTATTTGAGACACCCTGACAAGTGTCGTGGGTCGCCTAGAGGCGATATTTGAGGGGGGGGTACTATTGGGGTTGTGTGTGTGCGTGTGTGTGGGTGTGGGAGAACTCACCTTGCAGATGCTGATTAGTGAGACGGAGCTCCTGGGTTGCCACCTGTTTCCCATCTGGCTGACGAGTCCAGCCACTATTTAAGCCTGTGTGGAGGTTCCAGTCTTCGCTGAATCATTGTTCACCTTGGGGCAAGCTTCGGACACACCTGGAGTTTCTAAACCTGACGAACCTCCT
>NW_023623785.1:1858-4176 GCF_014905685.2 Nematolebias whitei | reverse complement strand
GTGAGAGTAAGGTCATCCCACCACCCATAGCCATGTGCCCACCTCAAGTTCCTATATATGAATGTCATGATGATGTTATGAATGAATGTCTAAGGTGTCCAATAAAATGGAGTCCCAGGTGGCTATGGTCAACAAATATGTAAAATTGTTGCAGCACACCCGAGCCCAAACAACCCTAAATGTATGGAATTGAAATGAAGAGGGTGGAGGTGCATGGTGAGGGATGGGGAGAAATACCTGTGAGAGCAAATGCTCCCACAGGGAGTCAGCTCCCCCACTGACCCAACAGCCCCTCCCCCCCCAGCTCCCCAAGGTCCACCCAGGGATTGAGGCCAAGACACCTCTCCATCTGGACCGACCGCCAGGCCCGCTGAGCTCCAGACCAGAGAGGGACAGAGCCCCGAGGGTCGCCAGAAGCTGCACCAGCAGCCTACACACCCGAGGGCCACCAGGACCCCCACAGACCGCAGTCAGCCCGCTACCAGATGGAGCCAAACCCCACCAGGACGACCCAGCCAAGAGCGCCCGCCCAACCTCCGACAGTGCCAGGAAGCACCGGGAGCGAGCCCCCACCACAGGAAAGGGGCCAGCCAGCCGGCCTCGCACAGTCCCGGGCCGCCCCCAAGGACATCCACCCCATCCCCACCCCAGAAGAAATACTACACCCACCCCTCATTCGGACATCTCTCAAAACACATAGCACACTAGACACCTAGGCTGGGTCAAACTACCCCCTCCTAGGGGCCACTGGTCACGCCCCCAAACACCCAACCCCCCAGCCCATGAACCCACAACCCACCAGCGAGCCGAAGGCCCCCGCCCAGAACCGGGCACCAGAGCGCAAGCCGGCCCAGAGCCCGGCAACCCGCCCGCCAGAGCCCAAGATCCCCGAACCCCACAGGCCCAAGCCCGGGGGCGACAAGCCCCCAGAACCCCAAGCCCCCGCGCCCACCCCAAACCCACACCAGCACAGCCAGGCTACCAGATCGGTGACCCACGACCGCCGCCACAGACCACCTGAGGGCCTGCATGCAGCCACCAGCAGATATCCCCCAGAACCACCCAGGCCCTCCCCAGAGGGAAAGCAGTGCCCCCCTGCCCAGGTACCCCCAAGAGCCCAGCCCCCGGCAACCCCCCTGGGGCCCCAAACCCATACACCCGCCTCCACATCAAACCCAAGGCCCCACAAGGTCAGATCCCAGACTACCCACCCTCACTATGTAACGGAGCCGATCAAAGGAGCCCACAGAGATTGATCCAATGTGTCGGCAGATGCTGTTTCAAGACTAATATGATCTAACAGAAGATTTTTATACTGATTAATGCTAAGATTATTTTTATTTTTCCAATTCAGGAGTATGGTTTTCTTTGCGATGCATAAGGCAGTGAAAATCATGCGACATGTATTTTTTTCCAGGGTAACATCTTCCAAGATAGCCAATAAGCAAACAGACGGAGAGAGTGGAATGTTACATTTCAGACATTTAGACAAGTCTTCACAAACCTGGACCCAGAACCTCTGAACGGGTGGGCAGAACCAGAGTGCATGGATATAATCATCAGGAATATTGCCTGTGCACTGTGAGCAGTTGTTAGATTATGTAAATCCCATCCTAAACATTCGCTGACCTGTATAATGTACTCTATAAAGAACTTTATACTGTATTAATTGTAAGTTGGAGATTCTAGTCATTTTAAATGTTCTTAAACATATTTGAGACCAGGTGTTTTGGTCAAAATTGATTGATAAATCTGACTCCCATTTTGCAACAGGTAGCATTATGGAGTCATTGATTCTAGACAATTTCTTGTATATCTTAGATAATAATTTGGGGGATTTAAGATTAAGGAACTCTAACACACATATTGGTGTTTCTAACAAAGTTTTATTAAGCTTAAATTTCTTTTTTATGATAGACTTAATTTGTTGATATTCTAAGAAGTATTTATTTTCAATGTCAAATTGTATTATTAAATTATTAAATGGAATAAAGTCTACACCTTCATATATGTGTTCCAGACGTTCAATTCCCTTGACTCTCCAACCTGGGAAATTTAACATATTATTTTCTTGTAGGATGTCAGGATTGTTCCAGATGGGTGTATGTCTACAGGGGAGTAGTGAAGATTTTGTCATTTTCAAATACTCCCACCATGCTGTCAGAGAAGAGCTAATACTGATGCTTTTAAAGCAAACATGTCTTTTTATATTTGTGCTAATAAACGGTAGATCTGAAATCTTAATATTATTGCATAAAGTTTGTTCTATGTCTATCCAAGTTTCATCTAATGTATTTGGATTTAACCACTTTGAGATA
>NW_023623785.1:0-1758 GCF_014905685.2 Nematolebias whitei | reverse complement strand
CCAGTGACTTAAACCATTCAGTTGAAGGTTTATTTGGAATCATTGAGAATAAATAATTTATTCTCGGCAGGACCATCATTTTTACTGAGGCAACTCTTCCCATAAGTGATATGGGCAGAGATTTCCATCTAGTAAGATCATCTTCAATGTTCTTTAAAATTGGGATATGATTCAATTTTATTAAGTCTTCCAATCTAGGAGAAATATTAATGCCCAAGTATGTAATGTTACCTGATTGTAGTCGTTCATTGAGAGAAGTATTAAACACGCAGTTTATTGGAAGAGCTGTAGATTTTGACCAATTTATAGAATAATCAGAAACTTTTGAGAACGAGTTTATTAATTCGATAACATTAGATATTGAATTTTCTGTGTTCTGAAGAAAAAGTAAAACATCGTCAGCATAAAGACTAATTTTATGTTCTATATTTCTACACAGTATACCTTTAATATCAGCAGTTTGTCTTATTGCTGCTGCTAAAGGTTCAATAAAAATAGCAAATAGTGCAGGTGAAAGTGGACATCCCTGCCTGGTCCCCCTCTGTAAACAGAAGCTTGAAGATATTTGATTATTTGTCCTGACACATGCTCTTGGTGAGTTATATAATATTTTTAACCAATTAATGAAATGGTCCCCAAAACCAAATTTACTCAATGTAGCAAATAAAAATTTCCAGTTTACCCTATCAAATGCTTTTTCTGCGTCCAAAGACAAAATAGCTGTTTCAATATTTTTACTATATGAATACTCTATTAAATTATATAATCTGCGTGTGTTTGTGGTCGAGTGTCTTCCTTTTATGAATCCAGTTTGGTCAGGATGAATAATGAGAGGAATTATTTTCTCTAATCTTTTAGAGAGGACTTTACTAATTATTTTAACATCCACATTAATAAGAGAGATGGGGCGATAACTGGTAGGTAGTACTGGGTCTTTGCCTGGTTTTAATAGTAGACTAATGTTGGCTGAATTCATATGTGTTGGAAATCTGCCATTTTCTTCAGACTCATGTAGCATTCTGTGAAATATTGGTTCCAGGATGTTCCAGAACTCTTTATAAAATTCTGCTGGATATCCATCTGGGCCTGGTGATTTCTTATTAGGCATGTTTTTAATGGCTTCACGGAGCTCATCTGATGTTAATGGTGAGTCTAGTTCTGAAGATTGACTACTGTCTAGTTTTGGAAGTATTACTCTCTCCAAGAATTGATTAATATCTTCATCTGTTGGATTTATTTGTGGAGTGTATAGAGTTTTATAGAAATCTCTAAAAACACTATTTACTTTTTCCTCGTCATAAGTTATGTTACCATTTGTGTCTTTAATACCATATATAGACGTTTTTTCTTTATTTAATTTGAGTTGATTAGCTAAAAAGCTCCCTGATTTATTACTGTGTTCAAAATGTTCTAAGCGAAGTCTACCAAGAATTTGTTTTTTTTGTCAATACATTCATTTAGTTCTAATTTTATCTTGCGTAGTTTTTTCTGTGTTTCCTCTCCTTGTAAACTTTCTAATAATTTGATAGATTTCTCTAATTCCTCAATACGTTTATTTTCTTTTTTCTTTTTGTTTGTTGAGTAGGATATTATTTTCCCTCTCATAACTGTTTTCCCAGCCTCCCAGAGTGTACATGCTGATGTACCTGGCAAGTCATTAAACTCTAAATACGATGTCCATTCATTTTTAAAGTATTGTATAAATTCTTCGTCCATAAGCAGTGAGGTATTTAATCTCCAGTTTATACTTTTTGGGAT
>NW_023623784.1:0-4176 GCF_014905685.2 Nematolebias whitei | reverse complement strand
CATGGTGTTCCCATCGGACTAGGGTTATATGGGAATTTTAAGTTATCACTTAACAGGGTTAGGCCAGGGACTCTGTGGCTAGCTCTAGTGAGATCTGCTTCTCTAAATGTTTGCAGATGTGAATTATAATAATTTTTTGTTTTTGCCAGGAAGTTTGAAAAGTCCTTCTTTGGTCTGTCTAATTCCACCACTTGGCCTCTTACAAGCAGGGCCGGTTTATATGTCTCAGTTCCGGGTGCTTGAAACAACATATTCTGCACTTCTTCTTCAGTTGTATGGCTACTCTGAGTATTAAAGGCATTTACTTTATATTTCCATGTTGGTAAGGCTGCTATTGCACTGGTTTTAACACATGTTTCAATAGGCCTGACTTGTTTTACGTGTCCTATTTTTTTCCAGATGTGGCTTGGGTTTTTTATAGTTTTTCTTAGAGGTTCTTTACCTTTTCTTTTCTTGCTCCCAGCGATGAGTCCAGCGACCCCTTGTTTATTTCCTACTTGCGCGCTTTCTTGTCCGCTTGCTTCCATTTTCCTTGGAATGCTTTTTTGGCCCAACTTTTCAGTCCTTTCTTCTCAGTTCTGTTTGCTACCGGCTCCTCCGAGCAGTTTTTGTATTCCTTAATTGGGTGGGCTGTGGCTCCCACCAGGCACGTTCCTTCTTCCTGGATCGGGTGGACTGCAGCTCCCACCGAGTACACTCCCTGGTATGGTGCAATGACCATCTGCACGGAAACTTTAACCCTCTGGGTGGAGTCGGGCTTTGTGGGCGTTCCTGCCCTCTGTGCAGCAGTTCCGGGGATCTGAAGCACTCCTTTCCTCTCCCAAGCTTCAGGGGTTACTAAGAATTCGACGGTTTTCTGCATGGGTTTAGCTTCATGCCTGGCCCATCCATCCAGACTGGTAGTATAATAGTACAAGTTATTATGTCTGGTTCCGGTCTCTCGGGGGACGTCTGGCAGGGGCACCAGGGGGACTTCCTGGTTCATAATTACCTCCGTAATCAGCTGAGCCCATGTTGTTAATTCCCAGGGCCCTGTCCAGCCTCTCTGTCCAGCCTCGCCGGTTTCTTCGTCAGGTAACATACCTGCCTCTTCTTTTTTGCTCCCTGCGCTTGTTTGGTTTCGAAGTACTCTAAAAACTAAGGGAAACTGCTGAGTACCGAGGGGGGCATTCCTTTTCTTACCCCTCGGAGAATCATAAGGCCAGGCTCGTTGTACAGCCTGCTCGAGCAATTCTCCGGGATTTAACTTCTTCCTGTGCTGCTGCTTCTCTTTTCTTTCATCTAGTTCTCCTAGTTCCGGATATAGTAGTGGGGCTGAAGGAGTTACTTTTAGAGAGCTGTAGATGAGTTCTTGGTCATACTGCTGTTCGGTCAGGGATCCTTCCGAGGTCCTGGTTTCATCTTCATCAATTTGAGCTCTGAAAGATTTGAGGGGACTGTGATACCTCCTTACTTGCCAGCCCATTGCCCTCTCAGAGTGCAGCAGTTGGCCTTCCTCCATCTGTGTATCACAGGCTGAACAGTATTTTACTTCGGTGCCATCCCACTCGCATGCACAGTTTTGTGGGCCTTTGCCGCTTATGTCCCATTGTGTGATGATAGTTGCTCGAGGTAATGTGGTAATCCTACATTCTCCACAAATGAATGCGTCCATTACCTTTACAGGTTTTATCTGCAGCTGACGTGCGTCCATCTTGTTTGTTTTAGGCTTGATGGGCTTCTCCGTCCCTGGTCCTTCCCAGAGAAGGGGTAATCCACTTGGTTTCAGGCAGAGCGTACAATTGTTCTCCTGCAAGCTCCACCTGAAGGTTTCTCCTTCTTTTGACAGGTATCCTTTCTTTGCATATTCCAATGTGCTCAAGGCCCTACCCGTCCAAAGCCCTGAGACTGTTCTTCTTAGTATCACTCCCCCGCATATAGTGGCCAGTCTAATATAGGGGAGCATGGTGCTTGGTTCTGTGGCCATACTCTGGTTTCTGGTTTCAACTAGCTAGGAACTGGCTTCAGTTGCTCTATTCCTTGGACCCCTTTCTTCTCTAGCTCAACTGTGTTTTTATCTAACACTTTTCTCACTCTGTCTGTGGTGTTATATTTGGGCTTCACTGCAACTGCTGATGGGTGATCCTGTGCTCTGACCCACACCTTCTGTCCTACGCTGAATGGGGCCTCAGAGTCTGACTGTTCCTCTTTATCCTCAGAGCTCCGCCCAACTTCAGGCGTGCTAAACCATCGTTGGTTGAGCTCTTCTGAGGGGGAGGGTCTACCAGCTCTTCTCCTGTCATTCAAGGCCTGACCTATCTCCACAGTTTTAGTACTCCATTCTTTGGTATTAGCATTTTTAGCTATCCAATTTTTGACTAAACCTATGGTTCTTTCTGCTACTCCATTGGCTTGAGGTGTGTAAGGAGGCGAATAAACGCGCATGACCCCAAAAGTCTGACACCAGTGATCCACCTGTGCATTGCGGAAGTGTGTCCCATTATCGGTTCTCAACTCTTTTGGAACTCCTAACGACCCACAGACTTGTTCCAGCATACTAACAACACTGTTGCCATTAGCTTTTCTGGCTGGTTTCACCACCACGTACCCTGACATCGAGTCTTCTAGCACTAGAAGGTATTTCTCTCCCTTCTTGCCTGTGACTCCCATAGGTCCAGCTACATCCATGCCTACTGAACCCCATGGTGTGGTACTCTTGATGGTCTGTCCATCCACTCGGTGCCCTCGCCTTCCTGCGTTGTATTGACCACATACATCACAGTTTTGCAACACCTTGCGGACCTGTTTCAACGGGATCCTGAGCTCCTGAGACTCCAACTCCTTACGTGTGGGTTGTACGCCTGCATGACCTAGACCCTCATGCACGTTCCGTACAACCTGCTCCACGTACTTCTCTGGGACCCTCCGACCTTCGGAGGTTCTGTCCCACTCCTCGATCCCGACAAAGACTATTTTTCTCTGCTGTACATAGCGGTCAACTTCTTCGTTGCCTTGCCAGTATTTTCCCTCTCTAGTGTGGGCTTTCTGGTGCTCTACTTCTAACTTCAGATTTAGCCTGATCTCAGCTATTTTCTTCCACAAGTCATGGTGAGCTACCACTTTGCCCTTTGCACTTTCAAATCCATTTTCTTCCCAGATGGCTAGATCCTCATTTAGAGCTTGTGCACAATAGTGGCTGTCTGTCACTACTTTAGCTGTTCTTATCTTATTGTGAGTTAGTTCTAGCAGTCCCTCGAGTACTGCCGTAACTTCTCCTGTTTGTGCACTACCCTGAACTCTCCCCCTTCTACGGCAGCACTCGTTCCCCTGATATTTGAGGATAAATCCCCAGTGTGCTACCTGATCTGACCCTTTTTTGGATCCATCTGTGTAGAGAGTCCAGTCGTGCTGCTTCGGTTCTTCGGGCACTTCTTTGGCTGCTTTTTTACTCACTGGCTGTGCAGGGCCTATCTCCAAATCGGGGTCTAATAGAATATCTTCCCATCTACCCCACCTTGTGTTAGTAGCTTTGGTACTTTCTATTGTCCCTTTTCTGAGATACTTGTGCACTTGGCTTTGTGTCACTACTCTAATAGGCTGCCCCTGGGCCAAATCTTTTAATGTCCCCCAGTATCTAGCAAGCACTGCTAGCTCTTTTTCTTCCTGAGGAAACTTTTTCTCTACTGAGGTCAAGGTGTAACTCCATAGAGTAACTAATCCACAGTTTTCGTTCTTTACGGCTATCATGGCATCATCACTGTCGCAGCTGATTTCAGCTATGAGTTTTGTCATTAGGCTTCTTGGTTCTAGCCTTACTGCTTCCTGAATCTTTTTCCTAAGTTCTTCTAAGTTCTGTTGGTTTTCTGCTGTCCAGACCCATGATTTTTTTCTATTTTGACTGTCATTCTCTTTTTTCTTTAGGCAGGCATACAGTGGTTTGGCATATCTCTGATAGTTAGGGACATGATCTCTCACATAATTACACAGTTCTAAGATCTTCTGTAAGTCGTTCTCTGACTCAGGAGGCTGAATTTGCTCGAGTTTCTCCCTATACCCTTCTGAGAGTCCTAGGTCTGCTGTCACTTGAAACCCTAAATAATTAACTTGGAACTGTCCAAGCTGGCATTTTTTCAAATTCAGTTTCAATCCTGCCTCTGTGACTCGCTGCACCACTTTAGCTAACCTCTCCAGGTGCTC
>NW_023623783.1:0-4177 GCF_014905685.2 Nematolebias whitei | reverse complement strand
TAAATTGACATAAAAGCATAAAAATAACCATTCTTATATCATTCCACCCTTGCCTTTTATGTCAATTTAGACATTTAATTCTGAAAATCACTCCCCTGAAATTGAATTTGTTCTGGGAATAACCTCATCGCTTCATCCTGAATAAACTCACTCACAAAGTTAAGAAAATCCAGACGAGTTTCAAACCCCTTGAACGCTCCATTTATTACATTCCCACTGACATCATAGTCGTAAATCAAAACATCTGGTAAGTGTTCAGGTTCGAGTGTGATTATAGTTTTTTCTCTACCAAACCATGTATCCATTGTCCGTATGATTATTTTCATTACCAAGCTGTATTATAAATTTTCTGATTAATTCTTTTTTTAACCCTCCTAATATAAAAACAAGTTCCCAAATTACACAAAGTTAATACAGAGATACATAGATCAAACTAGTTATTCTTCTTTTCACTAAACAAGCAAAGGAGATACTGCATATATTTTGAGCCGTAGATGACATTCCTGTGAATATATCCCACCAATGGTGAGCCGACGCCTACTCTATTAGTTTAGCCACATGTAAAACCTTTCCTTGAGCAATGCAGGTGGACACTGTTAGATCAGACACGTTTAGACTTATGAGATTCAATCATTCGTTTCAGCTCTGTAGACCGATTCAATGCGCATTTGAAACGGTCTAGGGCGACTCGCCAGGGTACGAGCAAAGTTTGCCATTGTACCTCTGTTAGTCGAGTGGTGGAACTATAATTAGTTAATTGATAAGTCTGGTTGTTCCAAGTCAACTTCAACTGCCAGTTTATTTATTTTAGTAGTATTTTGGCCGTTTCTTCTTGAGTCATGACAACTGATGGCATCCAGACTCCAACTTGGGTAACTGCCAACGAAGCACGTTTCCTCCTCCTTTATTTAATTGGCAGTAAAGTCAAACTTTGTTCTTTTTTTTTTCATCTGGTTTACATGTACCGTTCTTATACATGTTACACAGTGGGGTTTCCACATAAATTCTAATCTGACATCCCTTAGGTACCACTGGGATGGTTTTCCTGTTGTAGCATGCCCGACACTTGTACATAGGACAGTCAGTTGTGCCCTATCAGGCAGCTTTTTGTGTTTCAAACATGTGAGGTTACTTTGCACTCTGATCTTGCTTGCATTTTTTCAACCAAACGTGAACACCTGATCCTCCTCCAAGACACGTCCTGGTGTTGCTGATGAGACGATGACCATCAGGACCATGGTGCCTCTGACAAGGCACGTGATGCCCAAACAGCCTGCACTCCCATCTGACAGGCGCCTGCCACCAGCTTCTCCCATGTTGACTCCTGGGCGGCCCCGGCTGTCCAGTCAGCAAAGATCAAGGAAACATCAAGCTGTAGAGGCAAAAAGTACTGCTTACAGATAGAGGAAGAATCATTAGTTTTCTCTTATATAACACTTGTTTACAGATACATTCACCCATTTTTCTTTTCCTGCCTTTAGGATATTACAGACCCAGACCAATTTTATAACTTGAATTTGACCTGAAATCAATGTCACTGGCTCTAGAGTCCTCAGATCTAGTCCAGCAGATCCAGGAGTTGCTTTGACAGGCAGCTCTGCTCTGTCATCAATTTTCCACATACTAATTGGTTCTTTTTTTTTCTGGAGTATCATTCAATTTAGAGGAGTGGTGCCTGGTGCAATGGGTCTGTTATTCAATTGAAACACAACCTGCAACAAATTTACTTTCCAGTTTGTCAAATCATGTTTTTCATTTAATTTTCTCGGCATTTCTTTTAACAGTTCATTCATTCTCTCAATCAGCCCAGCAGCTTGTGGATGATAAGGAATGTGATAAATCCATTCAACATGTTTTTCAGTTGACCAGTCTTTTACCTGTTTTCCAGTAAAATGGGTCCCATTATCTGTTTGTATCTGAAGGGGAACCCCATAAAATTATTTCATCATACTAAGACATTTTAAAGTAGATGTCTGATTTGCATATTTACAAGGATGAGTCACCAACACACCTGAATATGTATCTACAGCCGTACATACATATCTACACCCCTGTGACATGGCAAAGGGCCAATGAAATCCGTCTGCCAGATCTGAAATGGTCCCTTTCCTCTATTTGTCCCTGCATATACTGTGGTGTCCCTCTTTTCTAATGCTGACATGCTTCACATTGCTGTATTGCAGTTTTATGTCATCCATCTTGTTGTACAGATAATCAGACAATTCTTCATACATAACCACTTCATGCAAAAAGTGTCAGTAATTAACTTTTATTTATTAAAAAGAAATCCTTCTGGTCTTGGCCCCACTCAGAATATTTAGCTCATCAGTTTCTCCAAACTGAGGTTGTTCTAAAGCCTATGTGTAGCAGGTAAGATATTACTTGTTCATAACTTTTTCCCACAGAACCCTTCTTGAAAAGAGCTGAACTTTTACTTTAAATGTGAAACAACTGCAAAACAAGATGGTGAATTTTTTTTTCATCTCAGATATTTTTAGATACTTTGAGTTGTTTTAGATGCCGTCAAAACTTCAGCTGCAGATGAACCATTTATAAACAACATATGATGCACGTCCTTCAAAGCAGCCAGCTTAACACATCCCCTTTAAGTGCTCTGATGACATTTTTTTGTAGACATTTCAAATCCACCCTTTTCCCCTTCAACCATCTTGGCTTTAGGCATTTTAATTCATCCTTTGTCGCCCTCAATGTCAACGTTTGGGCCTTTAATGTCAACATCAGGTGTCTTAATTTCTCCTTTGATCTTTGGCATTTTAACATCAATATCACCTTCAAGTTTGGGGCCTTTCAATTTAACATCAAAATCTGGGCTCTCTAATTCTGGACCTTTGATGTTCAATGTTGACAATATCTGCTTTCAGAAGGTTGATGTCAACTTCTGGACCTTCTACTTTTGGCCCTTTTAATCCAAATAATGGCTTCCAGCCCTCAGCTCTTCTGCTGACACACCATTCATCTCAGCTGGAGGCACTCCAGAAAGCAGAACAAGTAGGTTCCTGCATGTTATTCCGGCCGTCCCTTCTCGGCCCACGACCCATGGGTTGACTAAATGTTTTTTTCACGGTTTTCAGCTCTGTGTTCCAATCTCCGAGTGCACCCAGTTCCAACACTCTGCTTTGAACGTCCTTGAAAAAACATGTAGATGATAATTTACTACCCAACGCACAGCGAGCGCATTCCTTACACACAGTCGAACCAATCTCTGCTCGCATTCCCCTAGGGTCACCCAATGCCCCTGTAAATCAGACCAATCCGATGCTCCAGGAAACATCTGTCGGGCTGCCTCTGCACAAGCTTCAAACGACGGTCTCGAGTCTTGCAAAGTTCTGACTCGATGCGCTGAATTCACTACCTGACCTCCACCTTTATCCCACAGCCTAGATACTCGAGCATCTATGGGTTGTGCAGTCTGTTGTTTATATATTTTAGACAAGTAAACAACCTCCTTGTCTCCCCAGATGTTACCGTCCCAACTCAACGGATCCCATCTGTCATCTAGTGCGGCAACAAAAGCTCGTACCTGTTTAGATAACACACTGTGCCTCTTTCTCTTGAATTTTTCTCACTTCAACCAGGACACCTGCTCCACCGCCCCCTCAGCCACCCTGCTCATTCTCCCAAACTGAGCACCGAGCAACTGAATGTGCCGTTCATTCAACAAGCAGGCGGTCCTCACATTCTCGTTTGCTCCGTTGAGCCTGTAATTGCATTTTCTGACTTTCCTCATGCAGTTTTTTCCCCAGGCTACCGCACACATCCACATACGACGTTGAAGCCCTGTCACTGGTGCCTTCTTTCTGACCTCTATTGCCTGCAAAGCGGTCGAAACATCACCCCGATTATCTGCTTTCAGAGAATTGTTCTAACAACTGGGATGGGGCTTCTTCCCACCTCTCAAACACAACACTAACAACTGGGATGGGACTTCTTCCCATCCCGGTACAACTTTTTTCTCTGTTCCACTCACGCCTCCTCAGGCGTCTGGATCAACTTTTTCTCTGTTCCACTCACGCCTCCTCAGGCGTCTGAATCAACTTTTTCTCAACATTAATCTCTTTTTCCTTTTTCATTGCTGAGCCTTCCCACCATCCTGTTCGTGACGCCAGAAATGTTCTATGAAATTATCTTTAACAAGATAGATACAGGTTAGGGGAAA